>NW_027271729.1:517500-713059 GCF_040938485.1 Diadema antillarum | reverse complement strand
TGTGTTACTAAAAAGAGGCATTTGATCAATTGAATGGAAATATAAATGAAAAGTTAAAGTGATTGGAATTCGGCAACGAGTGTTAACTTGTTTTCCATTTTAGGTACTTTCTTGGATATAAGTCAAGCATTTCCTGAGTCGTTGTATGAACTGCAACAGGGCCTACCTATGTTCTGTTGTAATAGAGGATGTACTCGTGAAGTTTACCAGGAATGTATGACATGTTGGAAGCTGATCTGCTATGAACATTTTGTCGCAAAGGATCCTTGCAGTTGTCACGATGGCAAAGCTTGGGAGGTAAGAGTTAGCACGTTAAGTCTAAGCTTTAATTTAAAAATATCAAAAAGAAACTAAATACTAACAGTTCACCAATAATTCCGCGTGAGGTTTCACATACTTGACATAGTAGACAGACCTTGACATACTATTGTTATTTTCATGAACTTCTCATAAAAAATATTGTCATGGTGACTTACAGTAAGCTTGGAGCTCGTTATTCAATATACACATGCATACATGAACTTGAATGTGATAAACATTGCCAGTCAATATTTATTCTAATTCTTCAGAGACTGTACCACAACATATGATTATTTCTAATGTTTCTATGTTGTAATCAAAATCAAACAAAAACTTAAGTCAATGGAAATGAACTAATATTTCTAATATTGATTTCTTCTTGCGAACAAACTAATGCAGATAGCATAAGAACTAAACAAGAAATCTTCAACACTTCGTTCACATGTAAACGGAAATAGTGTCGGAATTGAAACCAGATATGTTTTGATGCATTGTGTGTGACTCGTACTAATTATAGATAATTAAAATTGCGTTTAGTTCTTTATGAGAATTAAATTTCTGTTTGATTCTGATATATATATATATTATATATATATAATTATATATATGTAGGATGTTACAGACTTCGAGCGAGAGCGAAGCGACCGTGAGCAGCAAGATCCAGAGGTCTCACTTAACCATGCAGACTTCGAGCGAGAGCGAAGAGACCGTGAGCAGCAAGATCCGGAGGTCTCACTTAACCATGCAGACTTCGAGCGAGAGCGAAGCGACCGTGAGCAGCCAGACCCGGAGGTCTCACTTAACCTTGATGATGCTGAACAGCAGAAGGTAATACGGATTTTTTTTCTTCTCTTTCAAATATAAATCAGTGTGACAACAAGCAATCACACAATTAAAGACATATCGTCCTTTTTGCAGATCAGCAGAAAACCATCCAAACATCTGTAAACCCTAGAGCATGGTGGGCAGGTTGTATATTCAAAATGTGAAATAGTTAAATCATGTAAAATTCAAATAATGCACGTAAACAGTGCATGAGAGATAGTCTTGCTCAGACACTTGGAAGTTTTGTTTCTTGAAATAATAGTTATCTGTGTGTAATTTAAATTACAAAACACATTATGAACATAATGTACATTATAGAAGACATTATTCAATATTTTGTAAAAAGTAATTAAAAAGGACTGTGTCAGAGACTAATATATTTTTTCGAGGTTCGAAAAAATAAATTCAAATTATAACGGTAGTTTGTACTTCACAAGTGAAGACCCTACAGGTCTAAAAACTACACAAAGGTTTTTGTAACAGTGTCTTCTTCATTATATACCTTATTGTTTTACACCAATTGTATACACAAATTCAATGCAAAAGGGACATAATGTCTTTAAGGCTCTCCTTATCAATAAGTCCTCTAAATCACAAACTTATTAAAACAATCATATCAATTGTGCTTGTACTAGCATTTTGCTTATTTCTCCTGATGGCATAACGGCAATTGACTAAGCTCCTTCAAATTTAGCCAGGCAGAACGATAGCAGCCTCTTCCCGTGTTTTGAATAAAAGCGATATTTTTTATTCTTAATTCATAGATTTGTGAATTTATAACATAGTTCCCTGAAGACAGCATGAGCTTTCAGTTAAAACTATTAACATGTCATCACAGGCACCTTCAAAGCTTTTGAAAGGCTAATGAAAACTTTGCTAAAAATTTAACCCCCTTTTTGTATTCTCTGTTTCTTTTTGTTTTACTGAGTCCAGTTAGATATTCAGATAATGCTCTTACGTTGGCTTCTTGTCTCCATATATCACTCGAAGGATGAAATAAATGAGACGGAGCAAGATCAAGGTGACCGTGACTCCCTCGAGCATCAAGAGGGTCAGCATACCCAACATGAAGATAACATGCACGAGGTTCAAGACAGTCAGTCTGAGGTGATTATATGATATAAAAGGTGTCATGAATTATGATAATATGAGCAGTATTTCAACAACAAAAATCTCTGTCAAATCATTATCTACACTTAGTAACTGCTTATTTCGGAAAGTGTGATTGGCTCTTCATACACGGGTTATGTACTGTAGTTCAATTACAGACTTGCAATAGCTTACAATCAAGTCCATTGCAAACGCGCCAGAAATTTAGTTTCTAAATTCTAAATTCCAAAATTCGCTACAACTTGGGGCACACAAGGATCAGACTGGTTCCACTGTATGGAATAATCTCCTTTTAGTTAGATAAACTTTGCTCTTCATCAGAGTCCTTTAAAAGTAGTTTAAAACTCACTTCTTTAATGCTACCTTTTGATTACCCATGCCTTGTATTAATAATTTACTTTCTATCTTACTCTTCTATTTTCGCGTGGAGCATTCTACAGAGTGGATTTGCCGCATTACAAATCTCATCAATCATTATTATCATTATTACTTACTGTTGCAGAATTTTAGGGAAACTAATATGAGAACTGCCTCGTGCCGTTTTTTCGACCTCTAATTTACGTCTGTAAACTCGCTGAAAAACGCATACGTTTTTAGACGCTAAACGGTTCAGTGTAGGACAGTACCTTTGTATTCACGAAACATGGCCCATATCTAATATTGACTTTTCACTTGCATATTGACATGTTTCTGTGGATTATTTTTGAACCTTCAGTATATTCCCACTTTTTTACAATAAACTTATGAAACAAATTTCCTTTTTACATTCTGTGTGCTACTTGTAGCAAGGAGAAAGAAAGAGTTAATCATGTGTTATTTTCTATTTCAGAAACGTGGGAGGAAGAGAAAACGGAATCCAGAAGAATGGAAGAAAAGACAGCAGTCAAGAAAACGTAATCGGGGAGAGGAATATGTTGTACGTAATAAAACAATCCCTGCCAGAAAGATAGGAAAGAAGTGTAACACAAAATGTCCCCATAAGTGCTTCTCTAAGTTCTCTGATGAAGACAGGAAAACATTGTTCGAGGATTACTGGAAAACGGGCTCCTACACCCGTCAGCGAGATTTTATTCATCACCATATTTCTCGGTCCAAAGCAATACCTAGAAAAAAGAGAAAAAGTCAGAAGCGAGTGCGTCACATGTACAAATACCATCTCCCGCTCACATCACAAAGGGAACGAGTGTGCAAACATTTCTTTCTCAGTACTTTGGGAATTGGTTCCAAGCTTATTGAGTATACATTGAAGAAGTATGAAGGCCCGTTTGCACGAGAAGACAGGAGGGGAAAGTTACCGTCAGTGAACAAAACTTCAGAAGAAGATGTTAAGAAAGTATGTGAACACATTGATTCATTTCCTGTTGTTGAATCACATTACTGTCGTGCGTCTTCAAAAAGGAAATATCTGGACCCTTCTTTAAGCGTTTCCAAGATGTACGCAATGTACGAATCGTCTGTATCGAAACCAGTTTCCTTCGCAGTGTATAGAAACATTTTCAATTCCCAATATAATTTGGGATTTCATCATCCGAAGAAAGATGAATGTAACACATGTGCTTCATTCAATAATTCAACTCCGGAAGAAAGGGAAGTTAAAGAGCAGAACTACAAGAAACACATTGCTGAAAAGGAAAGTGCAAGAGAAGAGAAACAAAGAGACAAGGAACGAGCAAAGATCGATCCAATCTTTAGCTCCTTTACTTTTGATCTTCAACAGGTCTTGACTACACCCTATGGCCAGACATCTTCGTTCTATTACAAGCGGAAAATGTCTACGTATAATTTCACTGTATACAACCAGGCTACTGCATGTGGAAATTGCTTTGTCTGGCATGAGACTACAGCGAAGCGGGGAGCATGTGAGATTGGCTCATGCCTCTTAAAGTTCATGCAGTCACTTGATCCTGATACCACACACATAAGTTTCTTTTCTGACTGCTGTGGAGGCCAAAATCGGAACAGAATTATAGCTTGCACTTTGCTATATGCAGTTCTGCACACTAATGTTGCCATCATTGACCATAAATTCTTGATCAGCGGACATACTCAAATGGAATGTGACGCGATGCATTCCTGCATCGAAAGGAACAAAAGGGGAGTGACAATCCATCACCCCGACCAGTGGATACCAGTTATTCAAACAGCAAGGAACAGGAATCGGTATGAAGTTACCCACATGACGAAAGAGGACTTCCTTGATCTGCGTCAGTTGACAACACCCTGTGTGAAGTACATGAAGAAAGACAGGGCTGGCAATCCCGTCAACTGGTTGAAAATTCGTCAGATCCGCGTACAGAGGACAGACCCCTCTGTCATCAAAATAAAGTATGATTTCAACGAAGACTTCGTAGAAGTTCGCGTCTCGGGCTCAAGTCGAAGAAATGACATGCGTCTGCCTCTGTTGTACAAGCAACATCTCGCCCTCTCAAGGGAAAAGAAGCAAGATTTGCTTAGTTTGTGCAAGGACAACATTATCCCATCGATGTATCACAGCTACTATGAAAACCTCACGACAGAGGTACAACAGTCTCAGAGTGATGAATCCGAGGAGGAGGAAAATGATGGACACATGCATCAAACATCCGAACAGTGAATCATATTGTAGGCCTACTGTTGTGGCTTGAACACAGACGACAGTACAAATACATATACAGCTGTAGTACTCTTGTGCATCGTTTGAATTCTACACATCTTGCGACTTTGACATTTCACAGACATGATCCAAATACTAGTATCATTAGTTGTATACAGTGTTTGGTGTATTTAGGGAAGTCTGCAAAAGGACTTTCTAACTTTAAGGCGGAGATACACATACAGTATATAACATGAGCCAACCTGATGTCTGCATTAGAGCCTATTAGCATATGGAATGGAACTTTAGATTTCATACTGCCTTACTTTGGTAAAAGGAATCAAGAGACATACCATCCAAATTTGAGTAATTGACGTTTTTATATTACACCTAATGTGCTCTTCTTCCAAGTCAAATTTAATGCACAAACACTCACCTTGCTCAGAGATATAATAGGTTATACATTGTGATATTCCATTGATGCCCTTGCAAATTTGAGACACATTTTGGTCATTACAAGGAGTATCACTTTTGTCGCTTACTTCGTTTTGCCCAACTAGGGCACCACATTGAAGGGAGAATGCAATGACTTGGACTTGGACATTACTTAGATTGAACACGTAGGCCTGTACTTAGAAAATACAGTAAGTATGTACACATTTTTGGATGAATTAAAATGTATTCTAGGAATTCTGTTTTTCCATTGGTAATTCGAAATATTCAAAATTAAGTGCAAATAAGGACACTAACAATAATTACAGAAATACCTGGTATAATGTGTGCTTGTGTGACAATTGTATCATAATAAATTACAAAACGAATTGAATCGAATCTGCAAATCCTCAAACCTTGGGAAATTTGAATACATGTCTTCTTGTATTTCAAAATATTCCGATGAACTTGATGAGATTTGGGGTTTTTCGCCCAAAGTGAAGAAAATTTATGCTTAATTTACACCATTATCTTTATTTTTTGAAATGTAAGTATTGGAAGAATGTGACATGCCCTGCAAAATTACAAATGTGTTGTTTGAAAATTGATTTCTAAGTTGCAATTTGAAATGCCACGATTTCACTTTCTTAGACTACTTTCACAACATAACTAATAATTGTGATTAGCATTTGGATATTCTGCGATGCAATGACAGCAAGGAGAGCATGAATTCATATTAATGTAAATAAAGGCAAGAACAGTAAAAAAATGTCAACAAGTTTTGAAAAAGTATCATAGTTAGAGACGCGAGTATATACCTGGCAGAATGTCATCACAAGTCCTGCATAGATGCAACACTGTGTATTATTCGAAATGTATTAATCTAATTGTCGATTTCACTTTCGTAACTATATCTGCACAGCATGAACAAGAAAGTGAATAATATTTTGATATTTAGCATTGTTTCATATTTTATGCCTCCGCCAACGAAGTGGCCGCAGGCGTTATGTTTTCGGGTCGTCCATCCGTGCGTATGTCCGTCCCATTTTGTTTTTTTCAATATCTCAAGAACCGTGATGGTTTGACATCAAACTTAGTATGAGGGTATATGGGGGGGGGGGGGAATAATACTTTGGTTCGATTTTGGGGTCATTGGGTTAAAGGTCAAAGGTCACAGAGGTCATTTTGTGGAAAAATGAGGTAACTTTGAGAAAATAAATAAAATGAATTTGATTGTATTAACTGCCTTAAAGATGGTTCGTTCCTTGAATAGCTATGCAACATCGTAAGTTGATTAAAATGTAATTTTAGACAATCTGAAGCTTTCACGTTTGGAATCTTGATGTATACACGCAAAACATTATGCCGTTAAATTTCAAACGACCTTTTTTCATACCTCGAAACAAATATTAGTCTGTATTACAGTCCCTATTTGTAATTATGTAATGATGTGTGAAGTCCTTATTTTCACCATATTATTACAATATTTTCCAAAATATCTTCTACAATAATGAATAATATGTTCAACATTTGTTTTTTTTTTCAAATTATACACAGAAACCTATTATTTCAACAAATAAACATGTCAATTGTCTGAGCAAGAACTATCAATCATGTATTGTTTATGTGTATTATTTGAATTTCGCGTGACTTATCGACTTCAAATTTTGAATATATAGCTTAAAAGTGTCATGTCAGGTAGACCGATGCCGCAATTTAAATGTTAATTGGCTGTATATATATATATATATATATATATATATATAATAAACTCATTTGAACATACATGGTGTTTGATTTGATTTCATTGTTGGTATTTCATTGGTCAGCTACATTAGACCATTAAAGCACAAAGATAGCTTTGATAAATCTGAAAACCTTTGAAAAATACTTCTCAAAAAAATTGTAGTATCAATTTTGATCATGATCGTTGTGCCAAGTCATTGAGCAGTAGTAATTGCTCTAAATTTCTTCATTAATTTCTAAATAATTTATGTGAGTTATTTAAGAATGGTCTCGAGGGCATTCGAATGAATACATGCACATTATCAGCTATAGTTTACAAGGTGTAACTATGAATAAATCGTTAGTCTAATATTTGTTCAAAGCGTGAAAATTATTTAGAAACACTTGCGAGAATGTCTTAAGATATAAAGAGCAAGTTCTATTTTATTTTCTGTTTTTCATTCCCAAAACTATCTCTGTGCTTAGTACCAGACCACATTTAAAATTTTCTCGTACAATATACATGTATTATCTGTGCGTAACTCTTGATTATTTTTTTCTTTAAAAATTATGAATTATGTACCAAATGAAATAACCAATGCTGCAAAATATTATCCCCTTTTGTCACGGGCAAAATATGTTGAAATAGCTTGCAGGAATTATCTAAAGGCAAAATAAGCTGCAAATCCTTAAATTGGCAACATAATTCTATACACTGTTGTAGGTGCAAATTGGCAACTTTTTCGATTGGAAAGGATTGCCACATGTTTTTATGCCATATTGTATACACAAAGCATACATTTTCATAGAATTGACTTAGAAATGAAGAAATTTATGTTGCTAATTTTAATACTAAAAAGCGATTGATGTCCTCTTAGGAATGTGGTCTGGTATGCATGGGGTTAATGCATTTCTCACAAATACAATATATTGAATCCTATAATTTAGAATTTTCCAGTAATAAAATGGGGATAAGGCCCCACTACAGTATATAAAAGACACGACTGATAAAGCCTAGCAGTTACGTTAAAATCACTATTGGGTACAGACAAACTTAATGCACACATGTTATGGAGTGACAGTACCCTTTCAACACCGTCAGTTCGTGCGATGTTAAATGGCAAGAAGGGGTTATCGACGCGCGCTTTAGCGTTAACCCCTTTTTGCCATTCAAAAGCACGCGAAGATATGGCTGTATTAAGGTTACTAATGGAAAAATTGTAATTACTCAAAGATTTAATGAGGATTATCGCTGAAAGTACGCTTGTAAAGTAATTAATCGTTAATCTACACTATATATAAGAAATGAAGGAATCAACCTTGATTAAACCCAATTTTGAAGCCAAAAAACCTTTAAAGTCGATTATCTCGAAAACTTTTTTCGCGCAGCCCCGCGTAGCTCGGATGCGTTAACCCCTTTTTCCATTGAGGCGACGATACTATGACAAACGTATTTTCGCTTGCCATCTTCTATGCGAAGGGAAACTAAGATTAACTTTTACTAAATTTGAAAGGCGATGCATACACGAAGGCAAGTCTATGAGATACTATGACAAACTATAGATTGCGAAGTGATACGAATACGAGCGAATGACCTGACGAAAAAATTGGCGAATGCTGAGCTGCTCCCTGTGACCAGCCACTCACCACGCTACTCATATATAAACATTCCACCTGAAAGTTTCAAAATTTCTTCAGAAAAATGGCAGATGCAGCCCACCTCAGAGTCCAGTATTTACTGGCAATGGCTCAGAATGATATACATCAGCAGCTTAACCTACACCACTTCATCAGAGGCCGATTCAGATGAAGACGAGGCTTCAGACGACGTCGTATCTGGAGAAGGACGTGGCTGAACCCTGTCACAAGAAGGGCTTTTAGAATCTACGACCAGCTGTTGGTTGAGCTCCGAAAAGAAGACCCTCCGACTTTCAAGAAATTTCTCTGCATGCCCCTGAACTCTACGATGAAATCCTGGAGAGGGTCAGAGGAAGAATCAGGAGGCAGTACACCTGGTACAGGGAGCCGCTGGAAGGTGTCAAGTTGGCAGCTACTCTCCGTCATCTTGTGTCTGATGGCACCAAGTACTCCGACATGCAGTATGGGTGGAGGGTGCGTGACAACACCCTATCTGTAGTGGCCAGGGAAGTGTGTCAGGCCATATGTGACGAGTATGCAGATGAAGTCATGACAGCCCCTTCAACCCCTGATGGATGGAAACAACTTGCTAGTGGATCCTACAAGCGGTGGAATTTTCCCCACTGTGTGGCAGCTATTGATGGCAAACATGAGTGGTCATCAGAAAGCCTCCTCTATCCGGCGCTCGCTATGCTGCAACTACAAGGGTCTTTTTAGTATAATCCTGTTGGCTATAGTGAACAGGGACTACAAATTTATCTGGTGCGATGTTGGTGGTAGGTATGATACAATAGGGGAAAGGGGTAGGTCGAGTCAATTTAGGGGTACGTCAGATTTGTTACCACCTCACCTCCATTGTTACTGTTTCAATATTTTTTTTTGTTGCTAAAATGATAGCAATTGGGGCAATTCATCTCAGTTTTTGCTTGATACCCTTTTTCTTCTTCAAAAACGTGCTTTAAGAGTAATTAATAATATTGGATATTTATTTCACACAAATGATATTTTGTGTAGAAGCAAAAATCTGAAATTGATTGATTTGTTTCATTATAATGTTAGTATTTTTATGTATGAATTTTCAATTGTTGAGCTTCCTGATATTTTTGCACATATTATGTTCATAAGAAATAACTCTCTTCATACTTACCCAACTCGTCATTGTGATGACTATCACCTTCCACGTACTCGCACAATTTTGCGAAAAAAACATTAATATTTACAGTGCCAAAAATACTGGAATCTTCTGGCTGATTTTACTGTTTATCTTTGTCGTCCTTTAAATGTAAATGTTGCGTGGATGATTTCTCTGGCCGCACTGAAATCTGGACGGACCTAGCTGGTCGCTTTTATACTCCCCGAGGAGCGCACACACATGAACGAGAACGCCTGATCTATTCTTTCGTCTTCGTTTCCAATCGCACGCCATATCAAACCATTGCTCATTGTTCGTTCGTCTTATCGGGTCATATCAACCCTTCGCTCGCCTTCGGCCGCAATTTACTCAAAGAAGTGAACCAAAAAATCGTTATCATTCGCATGTCATATTTATCCTTCGCTTAAGCTGGTATCTCACTGAGCGGCGAACGTTTGCGAACGTAGCGAATTTGAGATTCGCCAACTTTTCTGACGAATGTTTGCGAAAAATCAAAGTTCGCTTCTGCCATTAGCGACAGTTAGCGACTTTTAGCGATGTTTAGCGACAATTAGCTACACTTTAGCGAATGTTTGCGAAAGTGTTTGCGAACACAGGTGGCGACTATTAGCGAATGTTAGCAAATGTTAGCGACAATTTTGCAAATGTTAGCGACAATTTTGCAAATGTTAACGACAGTTTTTGGTTTTGCAAATATTAGCAACTGTTTGCAAATCCTTTGCGACAATTTTGCGAATGTTCTTGGACCTAGAAAAGTACCAGGCGATTGTGTATAGTAAGACCCATAAAACGACATAAAACCTTCCACTGAATTCAGATCTCTTGTGACAACCGTTCAAGATGGATTTCCAAGATATGGAAATAAATTTCTGCCAAGAAGAGGCTCAAGGTGTTGCTTTCCTTGAAGAGCTGCTTTGTCAGGCTGCTGCTACAGCTATTCTCTCTAAAAAAGAAAGAGTGAAAATGTTCACTCTTGAAGAAGTGAATAACAGAAAAGAGTGAGTTTCAAGTGAAATTAGAGTGATTTTGGAGTGAAAATGTTCATTTTCACTCGTTTTTAAGTGACCTCAGGGATCACTCGGGATAACTCCAAGATTTTCGAGTGATCCCTGAGGTCACTCCAAAATGAGTGAAAATAAATATTTTCATTCAAAATTCACTCTAATTTCACTCAAAACTCACTCTTTTCTGTAATTCACTCCTTCAAGTGTGAACATTTTCACTCTTTCTTTTTTAGAGAGTTGTGCAGCATAAGAGAAATAAAATAAAGAAAAACAAGAAAGGAAGAAGAAAAGAAAGAGAGTCAGAGAGTGCTTGTTGCAGAGGACAGACTTTAGTCAATATGAAAAGCTTTTGAAGCAATTACAATCATGATGGAGATGTCAAGAGCTTCAAGAACTTTCTTAGAGTGGAACCTTGTCTGTTTCAGAAGCTTTTATATAGGAACCATGTGGTTACTTGTTCGCTAACAGTGGCGAATCATATAAAAACGTTAGCGACACCGTATTACGACCGTTTGCGAATTCTTACGAGTGTTTTGCGAATGTTTGCCAATGTTTGCAACTGTTAGCGAAAATACAAATTCGCAAAGGTTCGCAAAGAAATTTTGAACATGTTCAAAATTTCTTTGCGACAAGAAAAACTGTTTGCGACAAGAAAAACTGTTTGCGACAATAAAAACCGTTTGCGAACTTTCTTGCGAATGTTAACGAACCTTTTGCAACCGTTTACGAACCCTGGCAAATTCCCAAATTCGCTACGTTCGCAAACGTTCGCCGCTCAGTGAGATACCCCCTTACCGTTCGTTAATCATATTTGACTTTAGTTAATAATCGGATGATTTGAAGGCAATTTTATTTGAAATCGTTGAATTCGCGCGCATTTCGTGCGTTTTTCCCATTCGTCCCCCTTCGTCCCCCTACATTTGCTCAGGTGTGAGGGGGCTTTAAGGGGGTATCTCACTGAGCGGCGAACGTTTGCGAACGTAGCGAATTTGGGAATTCGCCAGGGTTCGTAAACGGTTGCAAAATGTCCGTTAACATTCGCAAGAAAGTTCGCAAACGGTTTTTATTGCCGCAAACAGTTTTTCTTGTCGCAAAGAAATGTTGAACATGTTCAAAATTTCTTTGCGAACCTTTGCGAATTTGTATTTTCGCTAACAGTTGCAAACATTCGCAAACATTCGCAAAACACTCGTAAGAATTCGCAAACGGTCGTAATACGGTGTCGCTAATATAATTCGCCACTGCTAGCGAACAAGTAACCGCATGGTTCCTATATAAAAGCTTCTGAAACAGACAAGGTTCCACTCTAAGAAAGCTCTTGAAGCTCTTGACATCTCCATCATGATTGTAATTGCTGCAAAAGCTTTTCATATTGACCAAAGTCTATCCTCTGCAACAAGCACTCTCTGACTCTCTTTCTTTTCTTCTTCCTTTCTTGTTTTTCTTTATTTTATTTCTCTTATGCTGCACAATAGCTGTAGCAGCAGCCTGGCAAAGCAGCTCTTCAAGGATTAGCAACACCTTGAGCCTCTTCTTGGCAGAAATTTATTTCCATATACTGGAAATCCAGCTTGAACGGTTGTCACAAGAGATCTGAATTCAGTGGAAGGTTTTATGTCGTTCTATGGGTCTTACTATACACAATCGCCTGGTACATTTCTAGGTCCAAGAACATTCGCAAAATTGTCGCAAAGGATTTGCAAACAGTTGCTAATATTTGCAAAACTGTCGCTAACATTTGCAAAATTGTCGCTAACATTTGTAAAATTGTCGTTAACATTTGCTAACATTCGCTAATAGTCGCCACCTGTGTTCGCAAACACATTCGCAAACATTCACTAAAGTGTTGCTAATTGTCGCTAATCATCGCTAAAAGTCGCTAACTGTCGCTAATGGCAGAAGCGAACTTTGATTTTTCGCAAACATTCGTCAGAAAAGTTGGCGAATCTCAAATTCGCTATATACGTTCACAAACGTTCGCCGCTCAGTGAGATGCGTTTGTGTCGCAGATCTAAAGCTCGCTAATAATCTAATGATGCTACAATCCACTGCGAAGGACTAGGCATTGAGACTGAAATGCCTTCCTTAAGGCAGTTGGGGCCAGCTTCTGCCTTCAGAGGACTCGAACCATACACTTTATTATTGAGGGTCTATTGCTTCCAGACCAATTTCAAAAGTACTTTTGAGTACAATAGTCTTTATACTAGTAACAGGGCCGGCGCAGTATTTTCAAAATTGTGGGGGCCCACATCGGGGTTTCATGAGCTAACAAGCAAAAAACAAAAAGAAAAGAAAAGAAAGGTCCTCAGCTAATCTCTCCCCGTCCACTTCCGGGGTTTTTCAGCTGACAAGCAAAAAAAAAAAGGTCCTCAGCTCATTCTCTCCCCTTCCATTTCCGGGTGTTTTCACCTGACAAGCAAAAAAAAAAAAAAAAAAAAAAAGGTCTTCAGAGAAAAAACATAACCTTGCTGCCGCCATACTTCAAGATCTCTATCTATTTCTATTTTAGTGCCACTTCCGTACTTCCGGGTTTAAAAAAGTGTGGGGCCCAAAGTGATGACACCTTATGTATTCCTTTGTATTGTGCACAATAAGTGTGGGAGCCCGAGCCCCCACGGCCCCCACGGCTGCGCCGGCCATGAATAAAGCGGTTAAGCTCTCAAAATCATGACAATTGTGCAAAATTTGACTAAAGCATGAAACTTTCACCAGTGTTAGTACATACCATAAGATTCATTTGTAAGATCGGGAGGTAAGTCTGATTTGAACTCTGATGACCTCCATAGGTCAATGAACTATAAATATCGGAATATTGATTTTGGAGGCATTTGTGAATGATAGGCCTGGATATGCCATGGTTACGATGCACGAAACATGCATTTGTACTACAAAGAAATCTTCCGATTCCACAGGGCATTGACAGGTTTCTACCTGGCGACCTTTAGAGGTCAATGACCTCAAAATATGATATTTATCTGTGATGTTATTAGTTAATGATAAACATGGTTAAGATGTGCAAACAAGCATATCTGTTTTACAATGAAACTGTCTTCGTAGTCCAAAGAGCACAAACATGTTCCTACCTTTGACCTCTGGTGATCGTTAGTGGTCAATGACCTCAAAATATCATGATATTGATTTGTGGTGTCATTGGTAATGATAAACATGGGTAAGATGTACAAAACAAGCATATCTGTTTTACAATGAAAACGTCTTCATATTCCAAAGAGCACAGACAGGTTTCTACCTTTGACCTTGTTTGACCTTTTATAGAGGTCAATTACCTCAAAATATTTTGAGGTTTAATGAGGGCGTGACATCAGACCGCTCAACGGACGGCCCAGCCACACTGACGAGATTGACAATGACATAAAGACGAGGACCTCATTCCTCGACCGTACCGATGTCGAGATAAGTGGCCACACCTACTAACATCATTTCTCCCCACAAACCAAATCCCTCCCTTTCCCATAGAATAAGACGGCATATGAAATGGTCTCAAAAGCCGCAAACACTTACTTAAGTGATGAGTGGAATGCTCAACTAAGTTGTGAGGAAAAAGAATTGTTTGTGATTAAGTCTCTATTTCAGACCTACAGGAAGGCAGGTCGTTGAATGAAAATGCCGTTATCTATGTAAATTTTATAATTCTCCTGCATTTTGCATTTGGTGTTGTGGAACAATATTTAGTTTCTTCTACTTTGGGAATTCGGTGATGATTGGTGTCTATGTGTGTAGGGGTGGATGGGGTGCCAGGGAGGGTTAGTACCTCTGACGGTCGAACAGTCGCACCTCTTGTGTAACACCTCTCAGTGAGGTGGTTCCGTCCGCTTTGGTTCCCACCTGACGCTCAGCTCTCATCTGTGGCTCCAAGCAGCTGTTTACGTGCGACAGCGGCCACACCCCGGAAAACCGTCTCGACTGGCGGGCCAAACCAGGTGAGTGTAGCTGGGGGGCTCATCGCCATCCGGTAAAGTATGTGACTTGCTCATCCTAGCATGGGAAGACTGTTTCGGTGGACTGGGCGAATGAAATCAACAAGTAGATCCAACGGCCGGAAAAGCGGTTCAGCAGGCATTGTGGAGTGCTTAGGGCAGGTAAGAGCACGGAAGATGACCTGGCCTTCCACGGCAGTCAACGAAGTTACCAGTTGTAACGATTCATCGTGCCATTGGATCATGATTTCTGCGACCGAGAGGATGGGGTTGCTCCCGCGCAACAGCTTCTCCATCTAAATCTCCTTCACGTGCAGGTTTCTTGTGCTACCTATCTGACTTTCCCAAAAGCCCTACGGCGATTGGGAATTGGTGAACCGATAGGTGGAGGTTACCACTGGAAGTCGCAGTTTTGAACCTGCACGTAGGCGGTCTGTGGACAAGGGGTCGCTCTTCTTTGAACCTAGAGCAGCAAAGAACTTCGGCAGCATCCAAGGCGACTAAGCAGCCCTGTTTAGGGACAGCACTGCTTAGCCTAGTATTAGGGAGGGGACTAGAAAAGGTGTCCTACACAAAGCCTGCCCTATTTAGCAACTGGTCAGCCTGCCGCAGCTGACAGTGTAACCCACAAAGCGTTCAACATCAACAGAAACAGACACAAACCAAAAAAAAAAAATCTTCACGGTGCATGGCATAATTATTAGCACCCTTATGGCCAGAGAGGGAACCTCCAGGCCCGCCAGCTCGGTACAAGTTGGACATTGTAGCCCTTAGTGAAATACGATTAGCAAATGAAGGATCAATCTCCGAGTTCGAAGGAGGATATACTTTCTTTTAGAAAGGAGCTGCAGAAAGTGAGGACAAAATACACGGAGTGGGATTCGCCATCAGAAACGGACTCCTTCGCCACCTACCTGCTTACCCACTGGCATCAATGAGCGTTTGATGAAGCTCCGCTTCCCACATAGCTCTCTCCGTCTCGACACATCACAATTATCAGTGCCTATGCCCAAACTCTTACCAATACAGCGAGGAGGCAAAAGAAGAATTCTATGAGAACCTTGACTCCATCATTAAGTCCACCCCGGCAAGTGATAAACTCTGACGGTCGAACAGTCGCACGGTCTGACGGTCAAATATATATACGACGGCGTGATATTCAAGCTGTCCGGATCACAAGAGCTATGAGGGGAACCGAATGCTGGACTGACCACCGAATGATCAGAGCTATCCTCAGTCTACACATAGTACCGTCACATCGCAGGAGACCAAAACAGGTTCGTCCATCATTTAACATAGGAAAGCTGTGTGTGTCAACTTAGAAAGAGCAGTACCAAGCTCACCTGGATGATCTACTGGCTGCCCATGGTCCCCTGACCGGTGATCTTACTGACAAATGGAACCAGTAGAAACTGATGCTTACTGGAGCGGCTAAGGAGGTTCTTGGACCCAAGAAACGAGCCCACCAAGACCTGCTCGATGAGAATAGTGCTGAGATTGGGAGACTCCTGGAGAAAAAGCGTGCTGCATACATCAGATGGCAGAGCAACATTAATTCCACGTCAAGGAAAGACCTTTTGAAACACTTGCAACGCAAAGCCCAACGAGAGCTTCGCGCCATGCAGGATAGCTGGTGGGACAGAGAAGCTGACGAGGTCAGACAGCCCAAACAACCCAAAGGAGTTCTTCAGATCTCTAAAGACTGTGTTTGGCCCACAAAGGCTTAGTACTAGGCCCTACTCCACTCCTTGCAGCTGACGGAACCACATTGCTCAAAGACAAATATAGCATTAATGATCGTTGGAGGGGATATTTCTCCACTCTGCTGAATAGGCCCTCCAGTGTTGACACCTCAGTAATAGAACACATTGATCAAAGATCCCCAGTGGAAGACCTCAATCTTCATCCATCCCTTGATGAGGTCCTAGAGGCCATCAAAGCAGACAAGACATCGGAAAGCCCCTGGGTTGGACGGCATCCCTGCTGAACTGTTTAAAGCTGCTTCCCCTGCATCTCTCAACATATTTCACAGCATCCTTGTCAGTATATGGGCTGAGGAGTCCATGCCTCACGAATTCAGGGATGCCACAGTTGTTTCTTTATTCAAAAGGAAAAGGAAACAAATCAGATTGTGCCAATTACCGGGGCATATCGCTCCTGTCTATTGCCGGTAAGATACTTGCACGCGTCATCTGAATCGAATATCTCTGCCTGAGAAGCTCAGTGTGGTTTCAGACCTGGCCGCAGCACTGTAGATATGGTCTCACAGTGAGGCAGGTCTGCATAGAACAGAATTTGGATATGTAATGGCCTGCTACTGTAATGGCCTGCTCTACGATGCTCTAGATGAGAAATGCGGGTTCAGAATGCAGCTGCCAGACTTGCCACAGGCACATCCAAATTTTCCCACATGCAACCTGTCCTCCGTCAACTGAACTGGCTTCCCATCAGGTCCAGGATCCACTACAAGATACTTCTGCTCACTTTCAAATGTATCCATGGTCTTGCCCCTCCTTACTTATCTGATCTCATAACCATCCGCCACCATCCCGGTACACCCTCCGCTCCTCACAAGGTATCACACTGAAGCACCCAACTTCCAAGATGCTGGCCACACTTGGTGATAAAGCATTTTAAAACATCTAAAAAACATCTAAAAACACACTTGTTCCGTTAATATCAATAGTCCACTGGTAAAGCGCATTTGAACATGTATGTTTATGGAAAATGCTCTATATAAATTTATTATCATTATGTATATCGCCTTCATCGACTTTACCAAAGCTTTTGACACAGTGAACAGAGAGGCCCTCTGGACGGTCCTCGCAAAGCTTGGCTGCCCACCTAAGTTTGTGAATCTCATTCGTCTTTTTCATGATGGAATGGAAGGTCTCATCCTCTCCAATGGTGAAACATCAAAGCCCTTTGAAATTGCCAATGGAGTAAAACAGGGATGTGTGCTGGCGCCTGTCCTCTTTAACCTTTTCTTCACCTGTGTACTAAACCACGCTTTGCGAAATCTGGAGAAAGGGGTGTACCTGAAATACAGATTGGATGGATCACTCTTTGATTTGCGGAGACTGAATGTAAGGACAAGGACTATTGAGCGACACCTGCAAGAAGTACTTTATGCTGATAACTGTGCCCTTATGGCGCATTCAGAGACTGACCTCCAAGCAATTGTCAACAGATTCGCAGAGGCTGCCCTATTATTTGGTCTGGAGATTAGCCTGGGCAAGACGGAAGTCCTCCACCAGCCATCACCAGGAACCACATCTACCCCACCAACCATCTCCATTGAAGGTACTAAGTTGAAGCCTTGATCAGTTCAGGTATCTTGGTAGCACCATCAGCTGTGATGGTAGTCTGGACAAAGAAATATCCACGCGCATCAACAAAGCAAGTCAGTCACTCGACCGCCTTCGCTCACGAGTGTTGAGCCACAGGAACATCAAGTTGAAAACGAAGATCAAAGTATACAGGGCAGTCGTCCTATCAACCCTACTGTATGGATGGGAAACTTGGAACCCCTACAGAGAGCACCTCAGACACCTAGAATGTTTCGCACTAGAGCACTGCGGTCAATCCTCGGGAATAAGTGGCAGGACAGAGTAACAAACCTAGAAGTCCCCGATAGAACAGGACTCTGTAGCATTGAGTCCATGATTGTGAAAGCCCAACTCCGCTGGACTGGACATGTGATCCGAAAGGATACCAGTCGCCTTCCTTATCAAATTTTGTATGGGGTGCTCTCCTGTGGACAAAGACGAATCGGACGACCAAAGAAGAGATATAAGGACTGTATCAAGGACACTCTCAAACGGAGCGACATCCCTCCACAAAAACTTGAGGTGTTTGCTGGAGATAGGCAGCACTGGCGTGACCTGACAAGAGAGGCCCTGTCTACCTGCGAAAACGAACGCCGGGAGCGAATCAACAGTGCCAGAAAACGCAGGAAGGCCTCTATCTCCGCAGCACCCCCACCAGCATCATTCCAGTGCCCACACTGCCCCCGAATGTGTGCCTCAAGAATTGGACTTGTCAGCCACATCCGGGTCCATGAGAGACGGTAGCACAACCCTGAATGACATCATCGACTCGATGGTCTACCAAACGGTGTCTATGTGAGTACCTAACCTCCAACCAGTATAGAGAGAAGCTGACAGACCCATCCAATATTTATTCGCCTCTGTACAATAATTGGTCGCCGTCTTGGAGAAAGTCGTAAGGAGTTTTAGGGAACCTACACAATAATGACGTTGTCTTCATAATATTCCAAAGAGCACAGACAGGTTTCTGCCTTTGACCTCTAATGACCTTGACAGGTTAATGACCTCAAATTATCAGAATATTGATGTTTGGCATCATTGATTAATGGTAAACATGATGATGTTCTAGAGAGCAATTGGTAGGCCCTATCTATTAATCTCGTCTGGTGCATACCGAAAAAAAAAACATAATTAAGATATCGACCATTCACCCTTGCAAAAAATACTGACCCGGAGGCCCCCGCCCCACGCTTAGAAAAAAAAAAAAAAACACACACACACACGCAAATTCCGCCGCCTCTGTTTACGTGTACTCTTTAGGAAAATAGAACATGGAATTGCGATTTAGTGCACGTCACCATGTCCCCGGGAAAAAATATTAATTACACTGTATAATGCACTCGCAAATTTCAAAAGGCAGCAAGTGACAAATGTGATATATTTCTTATGAATGAACAAATATTGCGCTGGCGATTCCAATGACATATCTCAATAGGATTGATTTGTACGTCATATTTTTCCAGGAAAACATCAATAAATAGGATTTGAGTAATTTGTCGAACCCTCCCTCCCCCCCCCCCCGCTAAAATATTTTTTCTGTTAAATCCTCTCTGATATGCTTTTTTTCATTAGCTATAGAGTTCAGGGTTCATCATCCATCCACCAATCATTCAATCACTAAATTCATTAATACGTAATGAAATAGCCATCACAATCCTTGCACAGCTGCATGCAGCACCAACTCTATGAAGCACATTCTCAATCATCCCCTGTTCCATTTCCCTTGTTCAGCGTGTAGGTATTCTCTCATTCTCTCTTTTTCTTTCTTTCCTTCAATTCTTTTCATCTATTCTGGCAAGTTGTGTCATGTTGTTGTGTTTCTCCTGTTTTTTCCCGTCCTGTCGTATACCGTATTTGTGACAAGTGTTTGTAAATAAGTAATTCATATGTTTTATGAGTGGTTCACAATGTACAAGTTTTGCTTTTTAGTGGACCTCTCAATTCTTTTTTTTTCAACTGAAGCATGACTTTGTATTCTTTTTTTTTCCAGTATGCGCTCTTATGTTTATCGGTGTCATTATCTATTGCAAAGGCAAGTGTTTGTGATGTAATTCCTGATTCATCTTGTGTTATGTTTTGTTGGAAAAAGAAGAATTAGAATAAATTAATTGAATTGAATTGAAAAAAAATGAAAAGTAGGACAGTACATGTACATATACAAGAGAGTAATCATTTAAGAGGAATTACTTTAATTTAGGTTTGAAGACATTTCAAGAGATGTAGTCTGATTTGTTAAGGGGGGAATCATTCTCAATGTTTGCAGTTTTGTAAACATACTTGTATCTTTGGCGAAAACTGTTCGAGTACGTGAACGGTGATAAGTATAAGTCACTGTCGAGTAGATTATGTATGAACAAAATGGTTTCATTTGAACATGTATTGTGTTGAAAACTTCTTGGTAATTCTTTTGCAGGCAGAATGTGTACATGAAAATTCCGATGTTAAAATAAAAGCATGTGATGGGAAATGTAATTAGTATGTGCACATGCTTCTATGTTTCCTGCTAAACTTATCTTTTAGTGGGGAAAAGAAAAGAAAAGTGAAGTCTCGCTCTACCACGTCTACATAACGCCTACGGATATCTTTGTTTCACATTGTTAGTTGGGAAAAGAAAAGAAGAGAAAAGAAAAGTCCCGCTTCATGAGAGATGTTCAGATCCCGCTCTAACACCACAACGCCTACGTGTCTATCTTAGGCTGCGTTTATCAACTTTCCCCAGTTTAAACGACTTTCGAAAGCCCTTTCGATAGCCCTTTCGATAGCCCTTTCCATAGCCCTTTCGAAAGCCCTTTCCATAGCCCTTTCGAAAGCCCTGTCCACTCCCTGTACCATTAATGTGCTGCTTGTTAGCTCTTGTTTTCGTCGGCTGCGTTTATCAACTTTCCATAGCCCTTTCCATAGCCCTTTCGAGAGCTCTTTCCAAAGCCCTGACTGCCTGTACTATTAATGTGCCGCTTGTTTTCTAAGAAGGGACGGCGAAAAGCTATTACCATCATAAAGACATATCTTCCTTTGAGAGTGAGGAGTCATGATACAATGCCACATGAATCAATTGTCTTCCTATCTGTGAGGCAGCTCCAGTTTAGCACATACTTCAAATATTTCTGAGTAGCGGCATGAGACATGGGATCAAAGGGAATGAGACTGTTGTTACTTTATTTCTCAAACCTTGTTGGTGAGAGAAACATCTCCTTGTTCCAAGCATAATAATTATGCGTGCATTAAACACAGCTGTATGTATACACCTGTGTACACGTACTCGTGTGCACTTAACGTGGCGCGCGTCTTTTCAGAAACTGGAAACGCATGGTTGCGCAACCGCAGTATAGGGCGACCTAAAGGGCTTTCAAAACAGCTTTGCGTTTATCAACTTCGAAAGGCTTTTACAAACAGGTTTCTGATAACCTGTTTAGGAAACCTGTTTGGATCGTCACAAATTTCGGGCTTTCGAAAAGGCTTTCCTAAAGGGCTTTCAAAACAGCTTTGCGTTTATCAACTCGTGAAAATTCCTTGAAAGCTGTTTGGATAACCTGTTTCTGCCGAGAAAGGAGAGTTGATAAACGCACCCTTTCGTAAAAGGCTTTCCTAAAGGGCTATCAAAACAGCTTTGCGTTTATCAACTCGTAAAAATTCCTTGAAAGCTGTTTGGATAACCTGATTCTGCCGAGAAAAGGAGTTGATAAACGCACCCTAAGCTGGAGGTGGGTTGGAACGTCTTGTATAGAGCACCAACCGTAAGTGCATAATTGGCACGCTATCTTTTGAAGAGAATGAAACAATACTTTGTGTCACATTGTCAGTTGGGAAACGAAAAGAAAAGAGAAGTCTCGCCTCATGAGAGATGTTTAGATCAACAATTTTGATCACTACGTTCCATATGGAGAGGGAAAAATAAGAAACAACAACATTGCAAGATTGATGCATTTCTGCCGCGGGAACTGATTCCACGTAAAATACATTAACATGTATGTTGATTTTTCCATGCATTTTCCCATGTCATTCCACACAAATCCCTGTCAAGCAGTGCAAAATGTGGAAAATTTTAATTACCCTGATATAAACTGTCAGTCTCTTGAAGTATATTGGGATTGAACAAAGTTTGGAAATCAATTGGATGTAGAGTTTTCGTGTTGTTGAATTTATGTGCTTTCAAATTATCTAGTTTGTTATAGATTTTCAAAATTGAGGGATGTAAGTTCCTCAGTACAATTAATTGAGATTACTACTAAATACAATTAAATCTGACTTTAATCATTTAAGTGACTTCATTATTGTAAATCAGGACGGTATCATTTTGTTGACATTTTCCAACTAGTGTAAGAAATAGTTATTTAGAATACCATTAAGGGTGTACTGTTTTTGGCGGTACATATTGGGCATACCGTAATACGTCATTCGTATCATGACGACCTTCAGGGTCCATTAACATTCTGAGGTGCTTGGATATGGTTGGGGAGTATATTTGGGTTCACGTCACGAGACCGACCCACGAATCATACGGCCCTCAAGTCGTACAGCCCATGAGTTCGACACTAAGCAAACTTTTATGTGATGGCCCCGTATATTTGACTGTAGAGCTAATATAACGCTGTAGGACATACAGGTCCTGCACAGTTGGGCATACCGCGTATACTTGAGTGTTCAGCTCACTGTGTGCAGACTGAGCACGACCCGATAACTCAGAACCCTTGACAGAGAAAGGATTGTAGCCTACCCCGCGAGTCGAAAAGAAGCTTTCTTATCATCTCTTGCATCATGTAAGCTAATATGTGCAATGCACTCATCATAGCGACAAACTTGTCTTCACCTAAACTGTATATTGCCATTGTAAGACTGATGTTCGCAGACAGTGGTTGTGCAGAGGAGATCTGTGTGAGACCTGCAATGTAAGCTCCATCACTTCACTGAAGACGCATATGCTGCCCTACGTCTTGAAAGAGATCGAGGGTATAGATCTACACCAATTTCAGCAGGAGGTTACACTGAATCATCACTTGCTGGCAGAGGGTTTTAACCGGATCATGCAGGCGATATTACCCGCTGCCAGCGTACCCTGATTCACCGTTGGATGCAAACCGGATGGCGGCCATATTGGAAACAAGCAATATTTGGTCATGTGGGCACCACTCTTGGCCAGGCCCAATCGTTTAGGAGTATAGAATATATATATGGGGGGGGGGGGGGGGGGGAGGGGGAGAGTTCCAACAGACCTTCCCTGAATAGATCAATCTCTCTGATGTAATATTAATCTCGTGGGCCTTGTTTTCCTCTAGTGTCGAGCTCGCGGACCGCACAGCTTGTGGACCTATCATATTTGGTGTGGAGCTCATGGACCTTGTTCATCTAGTGTTTAGGTCACGGGATGTATGACCCGTGGGCTGCGTAACTCATGGGCTGTACGACTCTAAGTTGTTTGACTTGTGACGTGCAGACACCCGATGAGGTGGGCCTGCTGTTTTCTTGTTAGCATCTTTCACCCTTTCATCCAGTTCAAGGGACTTTGCCATATGCCTGTTCACAAACTGTTGTGGCGAAAATGCGATAGAGTACCTTTAAAATGCTGCGGCTCATGCTCTTAATTTCTGAACACGTGTAAAAATCCCATAGAGTTTGCCGATGTGCTTTTCCTACGGAGAAATTGTATAGAAGGTCTTAGACCGCTTCCCCGCCGAAACATAAATATCATATTGAGGTCACTGACATCACTGAAGACGCGTAAGCTTCATTTCTGAAGTAATTGACCGCTCACATTCTTGAAACCTGTTACTATCAATCAATACTCTGTTGAATATGCATAATATTTTAATTATAACGTCAAGGCGTAATCAGTACATGATTAAACATTTAGGATTAAACCAATGAAGCCAAACATCTGTAATCCTACACAAATTCCGATATTCTCAAAGTCTGACCTCACATTGTCCTTAGAGGTCAAAGTTGGATATACACGGGGTAATGACCAATGCTCTGTGGAATGAGAAGACACTTCTATTGTACCATAAATATAATGCATGATTGCACATCAGGGCCATGTTTTATAATGAAGAGATATAATTGATTAATAGTTGATTTCAATCATTAGTCTATGGCAGCCTGTGTGTTAAGGAAATTTAAAGTCGATTATACCTGTTGATAAAACGGGACCCAGGTATACAGTTAACCAATGAATATACATTAAATATCAATATTATGATATTTTGAGGTCGTTGACATGTCACAGTCCTCAGAGGCCAAAGGCAGAGACATGTAAATAATATCCTTTGATCTGAGGAATAGGAAAACAATTCAGCTGTAACACAAGAATTTGTAGGACATTGTTATCATGTTTATCATCAACCAATTACAGCAAATATCAATATTCTGATAATTTGAGGTAATTGACTTCTGGACGTCATCGGAGGTCAAAGGTAGAAACCTGTCAAGAATCTGTGGAATATTGAGGCAAATCCACTATTTAAAAAAAAATGGTTTTAGTACATCGCCGTGTTTATCATTAACCAATGACGCAAAATATCAATATTCTGATATTTTGAGGTCATTGACCTCTGGAGGTCATCAGAGGTCAAAGGTAGAAACCTGTCAAGAATCTGTGGAACATTGAGGCAAATCCACTATTTAAAAAAAAAAATGGTTTCAGTACATCGCCGTGTTTATCATTAAAGGGGAAGGCTAGTAACTGATCAGTGGGAATCAGTGGAAATGCTGGGAGATGATTGTTCCAATCCTTATGGGATTCATTCAAGAGTTCATTGTATATCTATTGTTGTGTGAAAATGATTTGCTTCAGAACGGTGTCATATTCAAGTAATGTGCAGATTAATGCTCCGTCACTGACCAGGGACGCTAACCTGGAAGCATTAAACTGCACATTACTTGAATATGAGACCATTCTGAAGCAAATCATTTTCACACAACAATAGATATACAATGAACTCTTGAATGAATCCCATAAGGATTGGAACAATCATCTCCCAGCATTTCCACTGATTCCCACTGATCAGTTACTAGCCTTCCCCTTTAACCAATGACGCAAAATATCAATATTCTGATATTTTGAGGTCATTGACCTCTGGAGGTCATCAGAGGTCAAAGCTAAAAACTTGTCAGGGCTCTGTGGAACATGAAGACAATTCCACTACAACATAAATGATTTTTTGGACGTCATTACTCAATGACGCAAAATATTGATTTTCTGAAACTTTGAGGTCATTGACCTTTGGAGGTCATCAGAGGTCAATTCAGACTTACCGCCCGATCTTAAAATGAATATTATAGCATGTACTAACAGTGGTGAAAGTTTCATATATGTACTTTAGTAAAATTTTGCACAATTTTTCGGCTTATCTCCTCTACTATTATCCATAACGTATCATTTTAGACTTTGCTGCTATGTCGTATACATTCCACTACGCTGATGAAGATTTGGGTAGGTTGACAGGTTGTCAAACATTTGGCGTGTTAATAGATACATCACCGTCACTTCGTCACGACGTCTAGTTTGTAATGTGGCTTCTATGAAAAAAAAATGCTGCATAGTATTACAATATTTGATCATAAATTTTATCATATTTCTCAGCTATATCGCATCATTCCAGTGTTTATCATGGCATGGTAACAGGACGCAAAATGCCCATCACCCACAAATGTTACTTGTTGTTTAATTTAGATTTCGTTGTTGTAATGTCCCTTCAATTTCTAACTGTTTGCCTAAAACTAATTTCAGCGCATTGAACCCTAAGAAAGCAACTTACTGTGAAGAATGCAACATAACATTTAACAACCCGAAAGCGTAACGCCGGTCAATAAACCTTCAATCCATTTCTGCTGCACCCATGAATCGGTGACTATGAAACCATACTATTTTGTAACCCTTCTACTTTTGAACTATGACCTCGCCTCCCTACCGATAGCGATTAAGGTCGACGGTGTCAATGTGCGGGGATACACCGCCTGGTCTCTCCTAGATAACTTCGAGTGGGCCTCGGGGTACAACGAACGCTTCGGTATAGCATTACGTTGACTTCAGCGATCCCGCACGTCGAAGGGAAGCCAAGAAATCAGCCGGCGTCTATGCGACGATCGTCGCCAACAATGGCTTTGTTAGAAATTGATCTATCTATGGCGGACATTGGTTTAGCAGTTGGATCCCATCGACTGTATCAGATGCTGAAAAGTAGTTATTCATCTTGACAGCATTTTGTAATTCAGAGAGCCTATCAGTTGATTGGTATATCTATTGTGATTTGATATCGTATTAAGTCATATTATGCCGTTGAGCTCACAAGATTACATGTTTTAGGTGGAGAACTTTAGAAAGAGAATGGTAATGGTGACAGTGGCGATGATGATACCGAATGTCAAGGTGTGGTTGTTTAATAATGTCTGAAAATACGACAAAAACATGGGCTTTCTAAAAGACAAGCTGCCTACATTTTATTTTCTCTGCAACCCGCTGTAAGGTTGTTTAATCTTTTGACTGGATTTCGGTCAGGATGGGGCTGCGAAAAGTCTGACCACAAATTCCTGAAAATAATGGAATAATCGTTGCATGTAAACAGATACGGGTAAACTTTTTTAAGGAGTGTAATCTTGTGCAGGAAATCTAAGTAACGACGGATATAGGCAGTATAACTGAAATCAGCCAAAGAATGCAGATTATGGACTGGATATTCCAGTAGCATATTATTGTGTGTGGACAGAATTTCTTACTGTGAACTTCCAAAGCAGTCAATGAGTTTTAGGCAAACAGTTAGAAGTTGATGAGGTTAGTATAACCGGCGTTACGCTTTCGGGTTGTTAAATGTTATGTTGCATTCTTCACAGTAAGTTGCTTTCTTAGGGTTCAATGCGCTGAAATTAGTTTTAGGCAAACAGTTAGAAGTTGAAGAGGTTAGTATAATAGATACTTACGATAAATACTATAATAAATACTAGTCTTATTCGCTTTGATCCCATGCTCGAAGCCGCCACTCAAAAATATTCGAAGTATGTGTCAAACTGGATCTGCCGCTCAGACGCGAAGACAATTGACTCGTCTCTCATTGCATAATCGCCAGCCACTTTCCAAGGAAGATATGTCTTTGTGATGGTAATTACTTTTCGCTATCCATACTTTACAAACGATGGGCGGTAGACAATGGTAAAGGCACGGGGGTGCGAGAATAGAAATTGCTCAAATATTGCTGAAATAGATATCAAAATTACTCGACTGCACGTGTCTGTACGCTAATCTGACATATTAATTTATAAAGAACTACATGTATACTTGCAGATGATCCCATATTAGTTTCATTTGACGGAAATAAGGAGAAAAGTGATAAAGCCGGCTTTCCATGAGGGTAAAATTTCAAACACTTTCACAAAATACAGCTCAGATTTACATTTTTGCACATATTTTCGAACGGAATTGACTTTTGCTCTATATGCTTTATCATTAGGTGAAATTTCATTGCATTTGATATATAAACGAGCAGCATATGGTTAGCGTTAAAAATGAATCTTCAGATTGCTCAGAAAGATGGCGGCTTTAAGCATCGAACATCAAGGGCACAAATGCACCTGTGGAATTCTTTTGACCGTCCATAGAAAACTGACAGCTGATTGAATAATTATAGTCAGTTGTAACTCCATCTCTCGAACCTCCTTGGTCAAATCATGTGTCTGCACATGTGCTGCGTGTGTGCGTGCGTGCGTGTCAGTGTGTGTATGTATGTGTATTGCTTGTGCTGCTATGAACTTGCTGACTGGATTCTAAAGCTAAGTCGATGTGATTCTACCCATAACATCGAAAATACATCAAGACGGCCGTCTTAAACATTTCGTGTACTCGAGGTTCTAGAATTCGTAGGAATGATGATCAGGCCTATATCTCGTGAGCTGTCATGTATAGAGAAATAGTTTACAAGCATCCATATCGCACCTTTTTCTACAGTTTCATTGCGAGTTTACTAAACGTGTACAGACAGCGGGAAAACGGAAAGCACGTTACATTCTTGTACAAGAGCGTCAATAGCAACTTGCGTATCCAAAGAAATCCACACAATACGTTCCCAAAATGTATAAACGACATGGTATAGGGAATGACGGTCTGGCGCCAGCAAAGAACGTTAGCTGTGTTGTGATTATGTGCTAGTAATTCTTGGACAAGATGTCTTTTCCTATGCTCATCTTGACCAATGTGTGATGGTTACATGGAAATGCTGGGCTATCATCATGTCAGCGCCCTTCTGTAGAATAAAGCTAAAACTGTAAGAGGTCGCACTAATAGCAGACCATAATTTATGTCATTGCGGAATGCCAAGTCGTGACGACATAATTATTATAAAATGCGTCTCTTAAGTCATAATGTTAAGGCATATGACATGTGTGATATAGCTTAGCTGAACATCTACTGATTCATGTCCGTTCAACAGGGTCAGTGGATGGAAGGAAATATTTCATTCAGGAATATCTAGATGTATTTAGCAAGTCAAACGTTTTGTTTTGTTTTGTTTTTCAATCAATGAACAAGCAATTCTCATGCATGGAAATTGTCGTTGCGCCTGGTTGCTGCATGTGCTTTTTGCAATCAACATAATGACTTTTCCTTTTTTTGAGGAGTTCATTTTTTAACCTTGAAATGAAGTGCAATTGATATAGAAAGTATACAAATTTGACAAGTTATCTAGAAATTCAAACAACGTTTCCTTCCACTAATATGCCAGTCTGCATGAATAATGATATTCCATATTGTTCAATTTATATTCCTTTTTACTTTTTTTTTGTCAGTCATTGTTTGTTATGCTAGGTAATATAATGTATCTTTTTACGCTCAATTTCACTCTGCTAAAATATCGTCGCATTTCCTACCGAATTCATGAAAAATCATGGGCATACATAATCGAACAGGACTTTGTATGCCCTTGATGTCTTATTATGGCTACTACCAAAACACTTATTTACGTCGATGTAGGGCAATTTGTCAATCAGTCGCAATAAAACAACTCAAGATAACAATTTCATTAATTTGAAGATTCATTAAGCTGTTCGCTTTCACTGTTATTTCTATGACATATATTTTCTGTGTAGGCCTACTTACAGCCATATTATGACATCAAAGAATTAAAATCAATGAAAGTTGACTCCAAAAGACTATTTCAAAATGTGTTGCTTTCGATTTGTTTATCTTTTTACCAGCGTATAATTTCTTGCATTTCTGCTTGATTATAAAAATAATTGGTACGTGCATTCAGACAGCATACAATACGACATAGTCTCGACATAGTCTGACAACTCTTATAAGTGGCTGGAATTGAGAGTGTCTTCGTTCTTGGCAATTGACGCACAGACAAAGTTACACAAACGAATCTGAAGCTTGATAATGATGATTTTGAATTTTATTATACACATTTACTCACCACCTGCATGCATACTAAGAAGAGTCATACGTTCGCATCGCAAGCTTAAAGGACAAATTCACCTTCATATACATAAGGATTAAGAGAATGCAGCAGTATTAGTAGAACACATCAGTGAAAGTTTGAGGAAAATTGGACAATCCGTTCGAAAGTTACGAATATTTTAAGTATCTACGCAGTCACTGCTGGAAGAGAAGACTACTAGAGTGTATGATGTCACATGCGCACAACTATATAAGGAAAATAAAAAGAGAATTTCACAAAACTTTACTTTTTGAATAATGTGCACATATCTTCGACTTGCTACTGACGTATGTTAAGGGTAATATTATTCCCCCTGCCTTCTGAAAGAGAGAAGTCGAGTGTTCTTTTGTTATGCGAGAAAAATAGAAATATGTTGAATTTTCTTTATTCTTTCTTTATATCGTTGTACTCATGTGACATCACAAGCTATAGTAGTCTTTTCATCCAGCCGTGACTGAGCAGAAACTTAAAAAAATTCATAACTTTTTAACGGATTGTCCAATTTTGCTCAAACTCTCACTGATGCGTTCTACTACTATTGCTGCATTCACTCAACCCACATGTCTATGAAGGTGAACTTGTCCTTTAATAAAGTGTACTCTACACTTGCATGACCTTGGCAAAGGAAAAGTAAGATATTTCTCATACACACTTTTTTTTCATGATATTTATTGATTTCATTCAAATCATTCATAAATCAACCCATTCTACCCATTCTGGGTGTAACATGAACATGAACAGTACAAATGCCCTCCAAAACACAAACAAATCCATTTATCAACGTATACTGCCAATCATCTCTCTTCAACATAACAACTATACTGACAATTGACATATACAAAAACATATTCTTTGAATATACTGAATCATGTTACTCACACTCACAAGAGTATATACATAAAAAAGGCAACAAAATACGTTATACAAAACTAGAATGAAATCATTTCATCGAAGAAAAAAAAACCAACCAACCCTTCCCCTATCCACCAAAACAACTCTACATCTATCCTAAATAATTATTCTACCAATATCTTTCATACAATTTATAACTATCCTTCTTCAAATCATATCCCCACCCCACCAACCCCGATTCACTAAAACCTACCCCACACCCACACCCACAACCACCAACCTACATACACCCACACATACACACCAAACACCAACACCCATACACACATACACCCCCACACAAACACGCCCGAAGCGATACCACTTTCCTTCCTAATGAACGATTTCCAAATGTTGATTGATACGTAGAACATACAAGCTTGTAATAGACCGTATGCAGAAAAGCATCATCCGCCCGCACCCAAGCACCGCTCCAAATTCACATTCAAATCCATCAAACAAAACTCATCAGAATCCTAACTGCTGATAAAATCCTATAACCTTTATGCCAACAAAAACTTACCCCTCCCCGCTCGCGGCCAATAACACAATATCATTATATTGCCTTCACCACTGATAACTACACTGTACTAAAAAGAAAAGAAAAAATACCAAGCTCTTGTTTCAGAAGCACAGGCACGCACTTGTACACACACACACACACGCACACACACACACACACACACACACACACACACACAAGTACACCCTCACATACCCACACACACACGACCCTCTTTCCTCCAATAAGTATCAAATTCATCGTGCCTTCTTCTACTGGAAGCTGATGTTACTCCTGTAACTATATACGTTGCGCAAATCAAGTTTCCTCAATTCAAAATTCTCTTTACTTCAAAGTTCGTTGAAAAAACTCAAAGAAATAAAATTCTCTTCATAGTTTTTCGTTTGACATCGTATAAGATATGGTCCTTTACTAATTGAGTGGTCTTCAACAACAGTATTATAATAATGGAGGAGCAGCCAGATCGTTAGTGGTGTGTGTGCTTTTGTGTGTGTGGGAGGGTAAGAGTCAAGGGTTCGCGAGATATCCCCCCCCCCCCCCCCAAAAAAAAAAAAAACACCTCCGGGTATAACCTTCTTAGAGTCATGTGTTTAGTTGTAAGTTTTATACAAGAGCCAAGTGTTCCGCTGCCCCTCTTGCGAGGATATGTTGATAAGTACCAATTAAGTAAGAAATCAAAACGCATTTCAATCATTGAGCCATTCAAATTAATCTTTATCACAGAATGAAGGTGTGCCATTGTATTTTTGAGTAACGACGGTATTACTGCCCACGGTATATTATATACAGCTGTAATAAATATGTTTAACTTGTTGACAGCTTGTCATATGCTACGAAAAAAAAACACTTCGTTTTTCCCCCATCACGAAGAAAGAGCCAGAGCCCATGATAAAAGACTCATCAGACAAGTAAGCGCCACGCCACTGGCTTGAAATTTCATCGACGTCCCTTTACCCGTTGTTGGTTGGGGTGACGAAGTCCCGGCCCCGGCAATGAAGCCGTTGTTGGCGATGATCTCGGAGAGCACTGTGGTTGACTTCTTAGCCTCTCGTGGTCGATCAGGGTCGGTGAAGTCCACGTAGTGGAGACCGAAACGCTCGGTGTAGCCGGCTCCCCACTCGAAGTTGTCAAGAAGAGACCATGCCGTGTATCCTTTCACATCAACACCATCCAGTGTAATAGCTGCGGACAAGAATGAGGGAAAGGTTCAATGTTTAATCTATCATGTGATATCTTGCTAAGATTAAGAGAGGAATATAGTAGGCCCAAATCAGCGTGAAGTTTTCATAAAAACTGCCGTTATTGTTAGCAATAATTTACTTAGAATTTAATCAAATCTAAATTAGAAAAATGGTTTGACTTTCACAAGAATAAACAATGTGCGTTTGGATTATAAAAATGTTCGGCTCCCTCCTTGTGTTAGTATCATCCTCGTGACCAAATTTTTCCCTATCCTAATCTTCTTCTTTTATTCGTAGCACTTATATTCAGGATATACCTTTTAGGACTTCGTTGATGTATGCGCGGTAATAGTCTTGCCGGATGACGTCATCTATTTCGTAGACATCCTTGGTGGAGACGCCATTCTCCGTCACGTAAATGGGCACGTTGTACTCGTTGTAGATCCAGTTGACGAGACGGCGAATGCCCCACGGGACGATCTTGAGCCAGCCAGAGCCGGACCCCGGCCAGCTGCCTTCTTGCCACGAGGCGATGTCGGAGTCCGCCCAGTAGCTCGGGTCGCCGCCAAGGTTCTCCGGCACGGCGACGCAGAGATTGGTGGTGTAGGTGTTCAGACCAAAGAAGTCTCCGGTGCCCCTGATGTAGGCCTTCTCAGCTTCGGTGAATTCAGGCAGTCGAGATTGGTTGAAGCCCTGGGCGGCACTCTTTCTAGCCACTTTGGTCTTCATGATCTCCGGGTAGTCGCCATTGATGAAAATGGGATGAGCGAACCATCCGATGTTGAAGTTGAGGGCGCGGTCGGAGGCGTCGAGGCTCGTCTGGTTGGTCCTGTCGTACGGTTCGGACCAGTCGGAGTTTAGGGTGATCCCAACTTTGCCATTCTGAATTAAAGTATGATTGAAATTAGACACGTAAATGACCATGTCAAGCTTTGTCGTGAGCTTTGTTTTGATTTTTTTTTGGGGGGGAGGGGGGGGGGGGCTAGGAGTAAAGAGCATGATGTAATTTCCTGCAGACTATCTTCGCTTATCCATAGGGAAGAAGACCATTGAGCCATATAATGTATTACAATGTAATATACTAGTACTACTGAGTACTATGGAACAGTATGCAAGCACTGATAATGGACACAGAAAGTACATGGCGAACTGTTGTGTGCTCTGTCTTGGATTCGTCCGCCAAAATCACAAAGTAGCGACCGTTTGTAATATCGCTACCATTGGCTCTGATAGTGCTAGTAATTTTCATCAGGTATAGAGGTGATCCTATTTCTTGCAACCATCACAATATTTTTGGTAAGAATAAGACAAAATAATCTTATAACAGGGCCTAGGGTACATTTTCTCAGATATTTCATGCTCTCCTAGTACACTGTAGTAACTTAGATTATTAAGTTACGTGATTATAAATGCAGCTGTGCTTACCTGGCTTGCCTTGTACCTGTCGTCGTAGCGGTGATACGCGGCTGCGTGAGATCTGATTATGTTGTGAGTTACCCTGTACGGGGCAGACCCAATCTCGGCCAGCCCTGGGGCGAAGATGCCCGTACCGTAGCCGAAAACGGACACGATCCACGGTTCGTTGAATGTGATCCAGAGGGGCACTCGATCTCCGAATCGCTGGAAGCACAGTTCGGCGTAGTCGGCGAAGTAGTCGATGATGTCCTCGCTGTCCCACCCGCCTTTGTCTTGCAGGGCCTGGGGTAGATCCCAGTGGTAGAGCGTCACCATCGGCGAGATTCCGTTCACCAACATTTCATCGATGAGGTTGTTGTAGAAGGCGACTCCAGCTTCGTTGATGTTGTTGATGGTGCCGTCCGGTAGGACGCGAGACCAGGCGATGGAGAAACGGTAGTATTTGAGACCCATGGCTTTCATCAGAGCAACATCCGTTCGGTACCTGCAATGAACCGACGGACAGTCTCTTCTCATGAGTGAAATATAAAGGTATCCTCTTAACTTAATCATCCGCCATGCTTTGGGTAACAAAGGCAATGGATATCTCCATATCCCCCCCCCTCTCTCTCTCTCTCTTTATTACAAGATAGTGAGTACTCACTGTATATGTGTGCTCACGTAGCATTCTGGTGATGGTAAGGCAATCGGAGCCTACTCATTACTGTCTTTTTTTCCACTGACTTGGTAGACTTCTGACCTTTTTAGTTATTATTCGTTTTAGGCTGACATAGACGATCTCTTTGTTGCTACTTTCCTTTTCTTAAGCCTCATCCATGTCTACGTTGAAAGATAATCTCTGAAATGTTTCATGAAATATCGTCATGTCATCTCGAAAGTCCTTACAAGATTACTGACACTCTGATTTGATATAGCAATTAGCAGTATTAGCAGTAACTTAGCAGTAAAACCGGTGCTGAATTTCTTTCTCGCTGCTAACATTTTAGTCATATTGGGCAGACCACTTAATATTCTGATTATGCCGATTAAGTCAATGTAAATTTGCAGAGATTGACATTCGCCTGGTATTTCTGCGTTCAGCTGCTGAATGTTATTCTAATTTCCTTTTCTACTTCTTTTCTTCTTCTTTTTTAGATCGATCGTATGTTTTTGTCTCTAAGATAATTTCCTTGGCCTAGTTCAGAATTTACAATAGTGAGTAGATGCATAATCATAACACGAAAGAGCTGCAATCATGGACGAAAACACTGCCACCAGAATGCTGCAAACAGAAATCACATCATCAAAAATACGCATACGTCTATAGATTCTCATCTAGAGCTATCAAACAAGATTAAATGGATAAAATAGGAAAAGGAAAGTATATGAGGACTTACTTGTTGTAGCTGTCGCAAGCGACATCGCCATTTTGGTTGTAGGCAACGTGACCCCCTTCATGTGTGAAATTGTCCCAAATGCTCTCTCCCTTCCCGTCTGCGTTCCAAGCCCCTTCGATCTGGTAGGCGGAAGTAGCCGAACTCCAGATGAAGCCATCGGGAAACGTTCCGTAAATAAAGGCGTCCCGTTCCGGATCGTTCCAGTAATCGGGGTACACAAACTCAGGGTCTGCTGCTGAAACAGCAGTCACAAGACCAAGAAGTCCCGCCGCCAGTACAAGCAACCGGGTTGTTGCCATCGTGCTATTATCCTACTTTTTTGTGGTTATCCGTGGGGGGAAAATGAGGCCTAAAGCTTACAATCAAACCTCTTGCTCCAGCACTCAACTTTTCGGCAAGAGGTGGCTAGTGGACTGGGAGGCGAATCCAGTCGTGGCCTATCCTTTATGATTTCCTTATCTTTCCTCAATCTGTGCTACTAAAGCGTAACTCCCGTAATGGATTCTATTGAGTCAAGGGAGTTTTAAGGGTACAAAGATTGCAGTGATCATCACTGAGCTTTCGAGTACAATCACTAACCTCCTGATGCATGTACACATTAAAGGATTAGAAGGAGTTTCGTAACTGATCTTTAGAGCTTTCAGCCAATTGTTCCACAAAAAATAAAGATAGAGCACATTTGTGTCGCATTGAGCCTCACGTGCTTTTTTTTAATCCCTTGCTAACTAAACGGACTTGTAAAAAGAGAACGATACAAATATCATCATTACTATATCTAATTTGCTGCCTTCCTGAATTGTCTCTCCAAAGTCTCTTCTCATCTTAAACGTGTTCGTAGACTTACTGGATATTTCATGAGAGTGTCTCTGTAACATTCTAATGCCAGTGGTGGAGTATATCAACTCCTCATTTGAACGCATGATACTGAACACTGAAAGTAATATTGTCAAATTGTTATCATCTTAACCGTTAAAGCACTTAAATCATCACTGTTTCTTCTACCTATAATGAAAATATAAGCAGGTATGTTATTTGTTCTCTTTCATATTCAATGATTGGTGTGTGTTTTCTTAAACTAAACTTTGTCAATTATTTCAACCTTTTCCCTATAGAAAAGACTGTAAATCGATTCAGTTATTTATTTCTTTTTATCTAAAAACGCTTCTTTAAAACAACGGTACATTTTTCGGAGATTGCACTGGACAAATTACAACATGGGTGATAATGCATGACGGTATAAAAAGCTATGGTTAGAAATTTGTAAGAATGTGTACGTAATGGTTACCTCGGCAGGACCCACACCAGCGTATTTTGAAGGTTTCAATCTTTACACCGTCCATAATCTTAAACGTCTCAAGTAACTACGACCATATATCGAAACTGTTGGTCAACAACGACACATTATATATAGATATTAGCATTTAATCGAATATCCATTTGTCCAATGAATGCATTTTACAAGTTTTGAATTTTGTTGTTTGTTCATTTTTTTTCACAGCAATAAACACGTTATGAAGCTGATTTAGGGGATATATTCCCACATAGAATTCTTAAAGGGTGGGGGGGGGGGATAACAAGACTCCAACGAATGATGTGATAAATTTTTTCTCAGGGATACGACGCTAATTTCCCTCCTCGCATAAGCAACAATAGACTAAGTATTGCATTACCTTCTCTGTGGCTAAGGCCTACTTGAAAATGTATGAAGTCATATAAATTCGTTTCATAATATGTGTTCTAATGGATGCTGTCAGAAAATTAGAGTGCATCCAAATTACAAAATGTGTCTGTTATGTAAGGAGCAAATTGTGCTGAATTAAAATGACCCTTCCATCTCACCACCTATCTTTAAAACACACAAACACACACATAATTTACACACACATAGAAAAACCGATGACTTTTGTTGAATCAGTGGTATCTTTAAATCCCAGTCGGCCAATCGTGATTGGGTGGTATCTGTCTGCGATGTCACTTATCGGTGTTGCTCCTTGGATTTACCCATTCGTAGCAAGAGGGTATTGCTTGTCAACATTTCTTCATGATAAGACATGTTTGTAGGCCGACAGATTAACTGGTTTTTGTAACTACGTGCAAACATCAAAGTATATACACTCAGACACACAGACAGACAGGTACAAACACACACACACACATTCATTTAAGTCATTCATTTACCGATGATTTCTATTCTGTGTCTTTGTCTAGAATATTTAATATTAGTAATTAAAATTCTACTTCTTCAGTACCTAATAAGGTGAAAACAGCTTGCGTACAATGGCGCCGGAAGCGGGGGCAGGGTGGCACTTACCCCCCCCCCCCCCCCCAATAAAATTTTGGGGGTTTTGCCCCCCAAAGTGCCCCCTGTAACGAACAAGTAATCAACAATTTAAAGACCAAAATGAACAATAAAGGCACTTTTCTTTCCTAAAATTTGTCAATTTCATAACTGAAAATGCAAAATTGTAATGTCAAAAATCATAATTCATTATCAAGATACATCATAATATCTATACACTAGTATTTACTTATGAGTAAAATTAGTGCACAGATGGTAGCCTCGCGTCCTCGAGTGTGCCCCTGAAACATACCTTTAGTAAACCTTACACACCCTCCCACCTCCCACACCCTCTCCCTGCTCGGTCGCTTCTCTCCCTCGCCGAGGACCGTCACATAAATGTACCCCCGTATGTTATGACCATAGTCCTTCGCACTAAATTTTTTCAACTATATGTAATTTCCTAGAAATTTGCTTTTAAATGTTCTATAAATGCGACTTTTGTACTCTGTTTTTACAAAAAGTCCCTACCGTGGTACCCCGCTAGGTCGCTTCGCTCTCTCGCCGAGGATTTCACACCAACACAGTACCCCCGTCGAGATTTTGCCCCCCCCCCCCAAAAAAAAAAAAGTGTTCCGGCACGCTTGCTTGCGTAACCCGTAAACATAAAAGAGAATTGAATAACTATAGACCAATTACTGCTTTGACAATTTTTGCAAAATTTTTGAACAATGTATTTATAATAGATTTGTTCATTTTTTAGATTCATCGATTTTATCGGATTTAGACGGGGCCGTGCACTACACATCCGATTGCAATATTAGAATTGATTCATGTAAGGTAACTAATTATGTGCACAACACACACACACACACACACACACACACACACACACACATATATATATATATATATATATATATATATATATACACAAACCCACGTCCACTCAAAGTAACAGTGTAACGGTATATTGATAACATAATCTCAGTGCAATCTTGAACTATCCTCGATTTTTCAAACCAACCTCAGGCAAGGATAGACGCGAGAGACAAATTTCTTCCACTTAATTCTTTATATCTCATGAAAAAACAAACAAAACAAAAAAAAATATCGAGAAGGTAGTGAAAGAGGGAGAGAAGAACCGGAAGAACAGAGAAAGAAGTATATTGTACATTTACTAAAATGTACTTCTTTATTTTTGCATTGTCATGACAAACAAAGAGCTATACTTACTAATCTGTAATCTGTTTAAAGTATAAAGAAGAAACGTCTTTTTAAAGGTATCTTATAATGATTGCCATACTATTCGTTGATAACTGGCAATATAATGGGCAATGAACTAGAAAAAAAACACTGTACGGCCCTTTCTCGGATATCTACATCGACATATTTAACTTCAGTTACAGATAAAAAAGACTGACGAAAACTGACATCAAAAGAGCGTAGCACGTGACTCGGTGGACGCTCGAGCCGTCCGCAGTGGTGGACGGATAAGCTTCTGTGGGTGCTTGTGTCGAGGTCGTTTCCGGGTAGCCATTGTTCCTGATGACTTCGGCGAAGAAACTCGCCGACTTCTTTGGGATGCGAGTTCGCTCGGGGTCATTGAAGTCGATGTAGTGAAGTCCGAATCGTTCTGTGAAACCGACTGCCCACTCGAAGTTGTCCATGAGCGTCCAGGCGACGTAACCCCTGACGTCGACGCCGTCTAGTAAGTAGGCTGTGAAAAAACGGAAATGTATTTATTATGTATTTATTCTTAACAGAAGAAATGAGGGCGAAACCCTGATAAATCGGGGGAATTTTATAGCAAAGACGTTGCGGAGGACAGCACATCTATGATACCTTAAAAAAAGATTGTATAATCACTTCTCTGCAAATGAAGGTCAATTTCTACCAGATTATTGAGCATCGAAAGATGTAGTGAGAAGTGTCATGTGTCATGTATTTTTACCTGTCTGCAGTACTTTATACAGATCATAGTTCAGTCAATATTCACTTATGTCAATATATGCACTTATCTTCTGTTGAAAAAACAACAACAAAAACATCCAAACCCACATAACATTAATTGCTGTAGATGGAAAATAAATGGATGGAGGAATGAATGAACGAACGAATGAATGAATGAATGAATGATTGAATTAACTGGGTGTGAACATATCTCGCTGGTCTTATTTTGAGATATCGTTGTGACAAAGCTGGATCGATCAGTATCGAGAAGTTACCTTTGAGAACTTCGTTTGTGTAGGAGCGAAGGTATTTGACCCTTTCCTCATCATCGAGGTCATCAGTGTCGGTCGTTGCCATTCCATTCTCAGTGACGTAGACGGGGACATTGTACTCATTGTAAATCCAGGCCAGGAGCCTGCGGATGCCCCAGGGGACGATCCTGAAGCCCTGGTGGGCGGTGTAAGGCCAACTCTGGTCCTTGAAAGGGAGAACGTCCTGGTCCAGCCAGTAGCTGACGGGCAAGGAGACGTTGAGTTCGGGCACGGGAAGGACGAGGCTGCTGGTGTACGTGTTCAAACCGAAAAAGTCGGCCGTGTGGACGATGTACGCTTTTTCCTCCTCGGTAAACACGGGCAGTCGGGACTCGTTGAACTGCAATTGGAAGGCGCTCTTCTGGGCCACCTTGTACTTCATGACCTCCGGGTAGTCACCGTTGAGGAAGATCGGGTGAGCGAACCAGCCGAGGTAGAACTGGAAGGCGCGATCGGCAGCTTCGACATGAGATGGGACGCTACGATTAAAGGGCTCGTAAAAGTCGGAGTTTAGAGTGATTCCTATTTCTCCTCCCTGAAACACAATTCGATGAAAATTCATCAAAGAGTCAATCATTTTTATGCTTTATTAAGAGAAGTTTTAAAAATGTGTAAATTTATGGATTATTTTTTAGAGGTTCTTAGCACATTTATGATAGATTAATAGGGCGTTCTTGCAGTGGGCACAATTTTCAGTGTGCTGAAGTTTGTACAGTATTACACAAAAGTGCAAGAGGATTCTTTGACCCCGGAGAAGATGTTTTATTTTATATTTTTGTTAGAATTAATATGTTGTCATCTTATTCGATATTGATCTTAGCGATTGAACTACAAGAAGGTGTGGTGAAATATTCGACCAAGGTTAATAATTGCGTACCTGTATCCTACGGTAAGTGTCATTGTACGTGTGATAGGCACGGGCGTGAGCTTTGATGATCGTATGAGCGACGACGTACGTTATTGTACCGTCGCCCTCAATCCCAGGCGCAAAATCTCCGTTTCCATGGCCCAGCATAGTCACCACCCAAGGCTCGTTGAAAGTGATCCAGAGCTTCACCCGATCTCCAAATCTCTGAAAACACAGGTCGGCGTAGCGATTGTAGTGCTCGATCACGGACTCGTTGGTCCACCCGCCGACGTCCTGAAGGGCCTGGGGGAGATCCCAGTGATAAAGCGTGACCATCGGGGCGATGCCGGCATCCCTCATGGCATTGATGAGGTTGTTGTAGTAGGCGATGCCGGCTTCGTTGATGTAGTTGGTGGTGCCGTCCGGTAGGATGCGAGACCAGGAGATGGAGAAGCGGTAGTACTTGAGACCCATCGCCGTCATGATGGCGACATCGTCCATGTACCTTAACAAATTACAACAGATCGACATGGGAATGAGGTATCAACTTGCACCCTATCGCATTGACAGTGATGATTAAAACTTTAATCTTTGCATGAACAGTATTATATCATACTATTCTCCATGGAAATCTGGTAAAAAGTATTGTGTAACGTGAGCAGTACTTTAGGTGTCATTATCATGGCATTCGTGATGACAAGGTAGTGTTGAAGAGCAACAGTGAGTTTCAACCTTAAGGATGTCTACTTCAAGATCGAGAAATACAATAAATACAATAGCTAAGCAAACTACACAGCAAAGCAAGCAACAGAAATTTACGTGGTTGTCAAAAAAAAAATGGAACAGGACAGATGAACATACACACGCACAAACACACACACACACGCACACACACACACACAAAACATACGAATAATAGAAAGGGCAGTTCTACATCAATTTCCATTTACGCATTGATGATATAAATCAACAGGCCAACATCTAAATTACGCCCTGTGTTTAGAAAATGATGTCATATTATACTGCGTTCAATAAAATTTAGATAAATTTACTTTGTTTTGATTGAAGATGACAATCAAACTAATTCAAATCAATTCATGGGCCTACTTGTGGTAACTGTCGCAGGTAACATCACCCGTGCCGTTGTTGGCGATGTTTCCCGGTTCGTGTGTGAAGGTGTCCCAGATACTCGGCCCCTTCCCGTCGGCGTCCCAGCCGCCTTCGATCTGGTAGGCGGCCGTCGACGTGCTCCACAAGAAGTCATCGGGGAAGGTGCCGTACAGGAATGCGTCTCGCTCCGTGTCGTTGAAGACGTCTGGGTAGACGAACTCCGGTTCGGCTGCCGTCGTTGTGCCAATGACGACCAGGAGAACAGGAGCCAATAGCAATGCCGAAGTCCTCATGCTGATACATGCAAACATCCCTTTCTGATGTTGACGATAGTTAAAACATTCTCGTAGAGTCTGTTTAGATTTGCGGCACTTTGCTCGGGGCGTCTTCTTTGACGATACATGCATTAGAGTACCTTATTTTTGGGTGTGGAAGAGACTGATAATTCTGAGAGCAAATATCACTCAGGTTGACATGATAAAGGTTGCGATCGAGTTAAGCTGCGTTAATCCTCAAACTTAGATAGAGCTCGTCCTCCGGATATTTCTTATAATGGAAGGCAGATAGACGGCGTGGCATGACCTTCCTTAGTGAAATCAGGACAATAACAACTCCAGACTAACAGGTCAAGAGGAAAGCCCCAAACCCATTTTCGTGCTCTTATACGATTATGAATATTATTCAATAGAGCATCATACGGAGAAAACGACGATGTATACAACATACAAAAAAGACCCTCACCCCTCTTTCATTCATTTTTTAAATTTCTTTTGGCCACCCTGTGTAATAACTAAGAAACAACTAATTTTTAGAAAATAGAATTAAAATTTATTGGAGAGAGCACTGTCACTGGCCATCATAATTGATCAATTCAGAATTTTACCCGCGTAAACCCATGCCCGCCTTTCAACAGTTACTTCTTTACAACGGCATGCAGGAGAACAGCTACAGCGTTTGGAAGTTATTGTTTCTTAGCGAGGAGAGGGGGAAAGTTTGAAAAAAGGGCTTCCTAATTTGGTGACAATAATCTATAGTCCGTGTTTACATACACAACTAACAGAGAGAGAAGGAGAAGATGATAGACAGAGGGAGATAGTGAGATGGATAAGCGAGGGGATTGAGAGATAGATAGATAGATAGATAGATAGATAGATAGATAGATAGATAAATCCATATAGATAGAGATAAATAGATAGATAGAAAGATAGATAAATAATGGATAGAGATATATATAGATAGATGGATAGATAAATAGATAGATAGAAAGAGAGAGAGGAAGAGATTGGCCCATTATCGTCATGACATCATCGGAGTCTTAATTTTATTGCGTCATTTAGCTATAAAATGTATATTCTTTATTTTATGGGGGGGGGGGGTTATTGATGCATATGCTCAATAACTATAGTTCCCGTATACTGACCTTTCTAAGTGGTGGCATTGTACCAATACACTATGCATTTATAATCGATATGAAGACTTAATACATCCTTAATTGGTCATAACGAAGACTTTTCCTGACGTATAGAAGTCTTGTTTGAGGATTGCCAAACATAGCAACAATGAATGCATGCAAGATGGATTCAAAAAAAAAAAATTATATTCATGCATAGATGGTTGTCATAGCTTGGTACTAAGTGTCCTTAGAAGAAGAAGAAATATTCGTAAATCTGAATACAGCAATGCCCAGAGCAGTTCAAGATTATTTTACTAGTATTTGATACACCTAATGCAACATCACAGTTATGATTCTCCTACTTGAGTCACGAGAGTTAAGTGAACGATAGTCTATAAAGCGGGCATTTACTTTGACAAACACCAAATATCAGTCAAGGGATATCATTTCAAAGTTAGTTAGGATTATTAGTCATCCTCCAAGAAATATCATGAACGGAATACGCTTTGCTCCAAGTCATACATGCATCGTGCCCAGTCGAAATACAGCGTCTGGGTTCCACGAGCTCAACAGCGGCCAAGTTCGTATTTTGTTTATGTTACTTTGGGTTTTTTTAAAGGAGAGGAGAGGGGGTAAACGTGAGTGAAATAAAATCTCTTAGTAGAGATGATTATGTGTAAAAAAGAAAATAACACTTCTGATAAGCAATTGTTATTATGCCAATTTGAGGAATTGAATTTATTCATTTATTTTGTTGTTGATGCTCCTATGCGGCACATAGTTATGGTTAGATGCAGGTTGATTAGATGACATCTCTTATTTTACTCACTCGTAGGAGCATACAATAAGACTTATAGTATAAAAGCTGTCTGACTTGACAGCGCTCTTATACACCATTCGACAACGACACTCAAAATGCTTCTCGTTTACGAGAATGCTGGATGACGGTCAGTGCGATAAGCCGTTCAATGTCTAGGTCTCGTGAATACCATGGAAACTAAGATGGCTAACCAGAATTGCATAATCCAACGTTTGCATGGCAAACACGGCAGCCTATATGTTTCTGGTGGTGATTTTTTTTTCCTCTCGAAGGAAGAAAGAAGGATACTATACAGTGTAGTAGGCCTACATCGATAAATCTGCACCCCCGTTAAAGATTTCGTGCAATCTCTATACTTCACAAGTGTCCTTGGGCAGTATAGCCACGATGAAAACCATGGCTGTGGAACTCCTCAAAGTTACCGCGTTCCTATTCGTCGCATCCGTGGTGACCGGCGAAGACACAGAACCCGAGTTCGTCTACCCGACCCGCTTCAACGACCCCGTCAGAGACGCGTTCCTGTACGGAACGTTCCCCGACGACTTCGTGTGGAGCTCGGCGACGTCTTCTTATCAAATCGAAGGGGCGTGGAATGAGGACGGTAAAGGTGACAGCATTTGGGACACCTTTACACACGAAGGGGGCAATGTCTACAACAACGACACGGGTGATGTGGCGTGCGATAGCTACCACAAGTGAGTCTATCTGTTTGTTTTGTGTTTGTTTGTTTGTTTGTTTGTTTGTTTGTTTGTTTTTTATAGGTTCACGTAGGGCCCTAAAATTTTTATCCGATTTCTCGTTATTCGTTGCCATTACTGATATTTCTTCATTTTCTGTAACTATCATTGATAAGTATAATCTCAGTATAATTTTGGCAATATTTGATTTCGTGAGTATTAACTAAGCAGTTTGAACACCGCTTGACAGAAACTTAAGCTCTTTATGAGCGTATAGAAATATACAAAAGCAGACAAATCCTTGAAAAAAAAGATCATACATTAAAGTAGGTTAACTAGTGGTACCAGGAATGAGCATAATGGCGGTTACAAACGCTAAGCTGGTCGGATTGTTCCACTTTGAGAAAGGGCAAAATAACGATCTATAAAGAATTACGTCATCTCGTCACGTGTAGAACCTCGTGACTCTAGTACTGATGGTGAACACCTTACCTGAAGTACACTCGTCATTTAGAATTACGTGATTGTTTGTCCCAGACATACACTGAGAGAAGTAGTTTTAACTCCTCCCCTTGTTAAATGCAACTTTGACCGAAAACTTTAATTAAGATGTACTAAATCCATGTGCCCTTTGTTCTACTTAGTTTTCAGTATCAGCTTAGGAGCTGGAACGTTGTAATGTTTTTATTTTTGTTTCAAGGTGAAAACTGCTTTACAAATCATCCTCCCCGAAATAAATAAAAACAACAACAACATAACAAACACGTCTCACATACTTAGGCACATAAGGAGGAGGAACGCCTCAGACTGCCACAATTGAAAATGAAAATGTTGTAGAAACACTGATATTACAGCTAGAAGACAATATCATGGTATAAAAATGCCGTAACAAAGTTCGTGTATGTGTTTGGGTTTCACACTAGGCAAATGAGGCCCATGAGTTCGACATTAGGGAAAACAGCCCACAAGTTTGACATTACAACAAGGGTTTAATGTGTCGGTCTTGTGGGCCTTGTTTGCTTAGTGTCGAGAAGTAATATAGGCTGTATGACTCCTGGGCTGTATGACTCATGGGTTGTATGATTCGCGGGTGTCGAACTCGGGACGTGCACCCGGGCAAAACTGCTGCCTCCAGAGAGCTCGAACCATAGACTTCACTTATTGATGGCCATAGTCTGTCTCTTCCGGACAATAAAAAGGTTACCGAGTACACTCATGCAGTCTTTATCCATTTAGCGAAGACGGGTCTTTTAAGACTTTGCTGCTATGTTGCATAATTACACCAGGCTGATGGAGATTTGGATAGGTTGACAGGTTGACAAGTATATTTGGAATGTGGACAGATACATCACCGACAGTAACGTGCAGTGTCAGATGTGGATTCTGTAAAAGAAGTACCCCATAGTATTATATTGTTTGATCATAAATCTTATCATAATTTCTCAGCTATTGCATGTTTGCAGTGTATTTGTCTCAATGCCATGGTAACGCAGAATGTCCATCACCTATACTTACTCGACATGCTAATTGTTGTTTTACGGCGCATGTGCAGATACAAGGAAGATGTTGCGTTGATGAGTGCGATGGGTCTGAAGTACTATCGGTTCTCGATCTCCTGGCCGCGAATCCTTCCCGACGGCACCCTCAATCACGTTAACGAAGCCGGCATCTCCTACTACAACAACCTCATCAACGAACTCCGCGACAACGGCATCTCCCCAATGGTGACCCTCTACCACTGGGATCTGCCTCAGGCTCTCCAGGACGTCGGTGGCTGGGCCAACGAAACCGTCATTGAACACTTCAACGACTACGCCGAATTGTGCTACCAGAGGTTTGGTGATCGCGTCAAGCTTTGGATCACCTTCAACGAGCCCTGGATCGTCACACTGCTCGGCCATGGGATCGGCTACTTCGCTCCTGGCATCGTCGAAGACGGGACGACGATATACGTTGTGGCCCACAACATTATAAAGTCTCACGCGCGGGCATGGCACACTTATAACGACACGTACCGACAACATCAGGTAACATGTCGTTATGTTTAATAGATTGTGTCTCCATGGGTGTATGCGCGTCGAAGGGGGGGGGGGGGGCGCTTGGGAAAAATGAAGTCGACACTGCATGGGGTTGTATAGTACACACATGATACATTACAGACATTATGTATCGAAGAACCTATTTGTAACTATTGAATTATCATTTCACTTTTACGTGACCACTAAGGAAACAATCAAACAATGAAACTTTAAGGCCACCCCCCCCCCTCCCCCACCCGGACGCGCTAGCAAGTGACTGCACAATGTCTGGCACAGGTGGCAAAACTACTACAGCCGGGGATTCGAACAAGGGACCTCATGATTGATAACCAATCTTCTTATCCACTGGGCTGCAACAGCTCATCCGTCACAAATGAAAGAAAGAAAAAAAAAAGAAAGAAAGAAAGGAAGAAGCAATCAACGAGTAATAGAAAAAGAGTATAATTGCGTCTTAATCTTGAATAAAGGTTGATTTCATACAAAGTCGTCATGATGATGGTAGTTTTCATCCCCTACATGCTTCCTCGTCGTCCGACAACACGAAGATTCACAGATCCCATAAAAATGATCATAATATCGAGGGCGCTATTGGTAGGTTTCGGATAGAGGGGACTCGAGTTTTTGACAGTGTCATCTGTACGAAGCGTCTGATTACCGACTGTGCATCCGTCGGCACTGAGCAATGACCTCTTTGGGAAGTACAATAGAGATAAAGAGATCAGTGGGGATCAGTGGCACTATGGCGGTATGATGCTTTGTTAGGCAAGCATTCAATAAAATCATGCATGCCATGTTGTGACTTGCTGAAATCCAGTTGGCCAAACTTCTTTCATGGATGGCTCTGGTTTCGGATTTAATATTCAACGAAGTAATGGTCGAAGAAAAAAGCGTGATGAATGATTCTCATCACAACTATGTCTGTTTTGTTTTTGATTTGATCGGTGTAAAATTCTATTTTGCTACAGTAGTAATTTGTTTGTTCACATTGCAGCTCGTAAAGTTTATGGAGCAAACGAACAGGAAGCATTATTTATCAATTTGTGTGACAATTTGTTGTAAGGTTTCCAACGTTTGTTTGTTTGTTTTAATACAGAATGGACAAGTTGGTATCACCTTGAATTCCGATCACATCGAGCCCTTCGATCAGTCCAATCCCGCGCATGTCGAGGCAGCGGACAGGGCGTTACAGTTCCATTTGGGCTGGTTCGCGAACCCCATCTTTGTAAACGGGGACTATCCCGAAACCATGAAAGCCAACATAGCCAACAAGAGCGCCGCACAAGGGTTCAGCGAATCGCGTCTTCCTGCCTTCACCCCGGAAGAAAAGGAATATAACATGGGTATGCCTGAAACTAATGACAACTCACTGTTTTTCGTCTTTTGAAAATGCTTACATGCTGTGTGTGCGCACGTGTATGTGTGTTTTGATGATTTGAAATCCTTTGAGCAGGCAATGGGAAGCCAAATATCGACTTTAACAAGATATCAAATCGACAAGTGATAATAATTCCATACTAGCACGACTAGCCTATAGCAATATACTCATGGATTTTTACCTAACCACGGCCAAATTTGTCTCGACCGGCGAAACCTATTTGTTGATGAAAACGGTGAAAGTGAAGGCCTTGGGAATATTTCTCCCTGGTCTATTGAAAAAAAAATGCCAGTCTGACCACCGTGCTTGTATCAAACAGACGAAAGGTCATCGATTTGTGTTTCCCTAACTTACAGATGTTGAAACGTTTACAATGATAAAGGCATAACGTCCTCGATCTTAAGTTAGCGCCGTAAGATCAGAAGTGATATTCCTTTTTACTGTTTATCACACCTAAATATAACGACAGCAAGCGCACATTGGTATTAATGTTTTGATTTATTTTGCCCGCTATGATAGGTACTGCCGATTTCTTCGGTCTCAACCAGTACACCACCCTCTACGCCAACGACACACCGGAGGACTACTCCAGTCCTCCCGGCTACCTCAAGGATCGGAATGTCCTCACCTTCGTCGACGAGAACTGGGAGGTCGCAGGGTCGTCGTGGCTGAGGATCGTGCCCTGGGGCATCCGAAACCTCCTGAAGTGGATCCACACGAACTACCACGTCCCCATCTACGTCACGGAGAATGGCGTTTCTACCCATGACGTGTACGAACTTGATGACGTCATCAGACAGAAATATTATCGCGCCTACATCGACGAGGTCCTGAAAGGTAACTTTGATCCAAATGCCAACTTCATTGTAAAATGCTGAAAAAATAAGACACTTTAACAGCACTTCAGTAAGATGGGCAATTGAAGTTTAATCTTTATGAAAGAACGACATTATGTCAGGCATTGTATGTAAATGAAAAATATTACTCACTTCGAGTCAAATAGCACAGAGCAATGGACTGTTTCTGATTAAATCTTTTTTTCTTCGATAGAATAGATAGATAGGTAGGTAGGTAGATAGATAGACAGATAGATAGATCTATAAATCAATCGATCGACAGAAAAATAAAGCGGAAAGAAAGAGAGAGAGAGAGAGAGAGAAGAAGAAGAAGAGATAGAGAATCTCTGCTAACTCGCAAATTCATCTGAGCTTCAATTACAAGCATCTGTAATAGGAAATCGACGTATTTTACATCTCTGAAATCTGAGTGCGTATCGTTTCACTTTGCCACACCCAGCTATTTATGTAGACGGGGTCGATGTGAAGGGATACACGGCCTGGTCGCTTCTGGACAATTTTGAGTGGGCTTCGGGATACAGCGAACGTTTTGGCATGCACTACGTCGATTTCAACGACCCCGAACGACCACGAGAGGCCAAGCAATCTGCCAGAGACTACGCTGAGATCATCGCTAACAACGGGTTCGTCAGGAAGATTTCAACGACCACTATTCCCGACCCGACAACAGCAAGTGCGCCATCTATTGGTGCTACTTGTGTAATCATTGGTGTGTGGGTGTACCTTTTTGCAATGAATTTCATATTTTGAGCCTTTGTTTAACTCCTTAACTCAACAGTGACTAAAGTATTGGAGAAAATGTATTTATTGTGTATACAATATGCTTCACTGAAAATATGAAGTAAGAAGCAAATCCGTTCACCTCAATAACTTCTTAAAGGAATTCACGTTTATATACTTCTGCATATTACTTAGGTCTATATAACTTCACTAGTAGCCTCTTTATGCTGGGTTGTATGTTTGTTAAATCAATTTGATGCAGTTTCAAACGTTGTCTTATCCAATAATTGCTTTTATAAGAGCCCAGGGTGTAAGGTTGAGAATACATTCATTTTTGCAGCTCAGATCAAAATTAAAGCTCACAATGTATCATGATGTCTCTTTCTGGAATTCCTCACTTGGTGATTGTGCGCGTGTGGTGTGTTCGTTTGCATGCGGTATAATTTCGGTACAACCACTGGAGTTTCAGTATGTCAATCAAATCACTAAGTTTACGAATAAAATTGTTCATGGTTTTAATAATGATAAGGGAGTAATTTTACGTCAACAAAACCAGCCAATGGATCCAACGAGTAAACATTGCATTGACAATTATAAATGACAATTATATATATATATATATATATATATATATATATATATGAGAAAGGAAAGAGAAATCGGTGCGTAGCTTTGACATCATTATTCCTCTTAATGTTCCTCCTTTTTCGGAAAAGCGCAAGAGTTGAAAAATTGGTCTCCGCCGGGAATCGAACCCGGGTCTTTGGCACGGAACGCCAACGCCTTAACCGCTCGGCCACAGAGACGTCATAGCGATTCAGGCAGATCCAAGCTCGAATACCCGACGGACCAACCCTTCAACTCTTTATATATATATATATATATATATATATATATATATATATATATATATATATGTATATATCATATATAATATATATATATATACATATATATGTATATTATATTCATATATATACACATATATATATGTATATATATATACATACATATATCTGAAGAGTTTAATCGAAAAACTATAGCTAAATCCATTTTTGTTGAGTTGAGATATTTGTGATTAAAGCTGCTAAAAACAAATAAAATAATAAGAAAACACAGGATATTTCTAATCATAACTTCTAGAATATTCAATGTTATGTTACAAGTAAGAGATTACTAGCCAGTTTGATTTTGCTCGATCTGATGATGGACCTACTTTGAAAATGAAATGGCGCTTAGACCATTTTGCAAGAAAACTCTTCATATATATATATATATATATATGTATATATATATAATAATATATATATAGTATGTACATAATATATATATACATATATATATACATATATATATATATATATATATATATATATAATTACAAAACACTCACATAATACATATTTTACAGTTATGAGAAAATACATTATTTTCATTGAACATTATTAACATTTACGGTATAGGACCGTAGTGGGTTATCAATAACCTTTTCTTCAACAAAATGTCCTCTTGACGCATTTCTACGTGAAATGCGACATGACCGGACGAAAGGCATGGTTATTTTGCTGGAGTTTAAAAAAAGTGATATTAATTTGTCCTCTCGAGACGCCAACAAAATGAAGTTGCAGCAACTTTTAATTCGCAGCTATGAGACTTTTGTAGGACCAAAGGTGAATTAATATAGGCTATAGATACAACTCGGCATCCTCCGCGATTTGATTCGTCATTGATGATGCCATTACAATTCACGATGACGATCTTGGTGGTGGCAGTCTAATGATAGTGATGATGTCGAGGACAAAATTCTTATTTTTTAACGGCATTAATTCACACATCATTATCATACGGTACATGGCTGTGATTCAAACATCGCAGGTATGCCTATATTATACGTAGGCCTAAATAGTTTGCATCATTACAGGAAATACCTATGAATTTCGGCGAAAAAAGATCATTTTTTTCGTTTCACTTTCATGCTACCGATAGAAAGTTGCTTGTTCTCATTTTCTACTAGTATACTGAATAATATCAAGTCATCCACAGTTTTGTTTACATGATCATAAGACATTTAGGCCTATTAAGATATAAATCAAAATGGCAATGCTCGCTAAGCATATGACGCTCTGTCGTACTTCAGGAGTTCAGAATAGGCCTTTGGTGTGATAATATGAAATGAAACATTATAACAGAAATAAAGACGTGATCATACACAGGCAGACAGAAGGTATAAACGACGTGAAAACTCCGTCACCATTAAGAAATAACAATTCACCATTACCCTGGTTTCTAAAGTTAACGTTAGTATAGATTATAGAATCTGATGACATGAAGCATTTTACTGAAATGTGTCTCATATTCCTCGAGATAATAATAAGCAGTCAGAGAAAAATGAGGCACAAACGAGAAATACGGTTTGGTTTCCTATCACACAACAGTGATGAACTTTGAATACTTCGAACTCTACACCCACAGCAAAGATGAAGGAGAGTCTATCACCTGTACATCATCAAACGAACATTTCCACAAGAATAAACCGTAGCTCCATGTCATGGTAAGAATAAAATTTACATTATAATAAGACATAAAAAGATCAGACACGGACACAGAAAGGCTAAGATGGCCACCGATAAGTAAAAAACACCAATGAAAGATGAACAGAGTAAAAAAAACACACGAAAATGCATGATTGGAGTCTGTTTACCATGTGGGTCAGGTGATGCCTGATAACATTTAGTTCTTAATCCGCCTCAGCAAGCGGACGAGGGGGCTGATTACATTACTTAAAGTCGTCAGATAAGCGTAGGCAACAGAAGAAGTTGTCTGCATACTATTAAAGATTGCATAAAATAGGTAACACTGAGAACCCGTCACCTAGACTTCCAAGCAGGTCAATCCCCTAATACTTCACTGTTGGGCCCAGACCCATTGATTTCGATAAAAAAAAAATGGGGGCCCCGTTTCGAGTATGCGTGATTTTCCTGACTGTATCTTGGTCGATGGCGGCAGGCGAGCCGGAGTTCGTCTATCCCGATGTCTTCAACGACACGGAGCGAGACGCCTTCCTGTATGGCACCTTCCCCGATGACTTCTTGTGGAGCACGTCGACGGCCGCCTACCAGATCGAAGGCGGCTGGGACGCCGACGGGAAGGGGCCGAGTATCTGGGACACCTTCACACACGAAGCGGGAAACATCGCCAACAACGCCACGGGTGATGTTACCTGCGACAGTTACCACAAGTAGGATTTAGTTTTCTTTTTGATACTGTAATTAATTAAAAATTTTGAAGACACCACCAACAGCATAGGTTTATACGTTTATCTAACCATGGACCTACAACGTTGTAGGTCCATGATCTAACACAATCGACTCAGATGACACTTAGATAGCAGAGGTGGTCGTACGCCGGTTCTGTTTATATTATCATACTAATTATGATTTATCAACGACATAAGTTTCTCATGCATATACAGGAATATGTTTTTGTGATAGCATCACTGTCTATATACGTTGTGTGTTTCTCTTATGTTTCTATCCGTCTCACCCGACTGATGTACCTCTCTAGCTACCTGTCAGCTATGTTAATGTTAGATGTACCACTGCGTTTATCAGTGCGTGATTTTTCTTCTTTGCTCCTATGGTCTTGTTATAGATTTATTGTAGGTTGTCTATCTACCATAATGTTTTGTGAAATGGAAGCTATAGCTACGCAACATCTTTATTGTTCCCACATGTAGCTTTATAACTTCAATGAATGGCATGCATTCTGATATCATGATATCTTATCAACGTGGTTCCATAAAGGGAAGTGTCAACTTTCTTAAAAGACGTTTATGTTTCAGCACGACGACCCTACCCCAACACCCCCCCCCCCCAAAAAAAGGGGGAAATATGAACTGACGTCCATGCAGAAAACCTCATTCCCATGCATGTCATTTTGTTGTTACTTTTAAGGTACATGGACGATGTCGACATTATGACGGCGATGGGTCTCAAGTACTACCGCTTCTCGATCTCCTGGTCTCGCATCCTACCAGACGGCACCACCAACTACATCAACGAAGCCGGCATCGCCTACTACAACAACCTCATCAATGCCATGAGGGACGCCGGCATCGCCCCGATGGTCACGCTCTATCACTGGGATCTCCCCCAGGCCCTTCAGGACGCCGGCGGGTGGACCAACGAGTCTTTGGTCGAGCATTACGATCGCTACGCCGAGTTGTGCTTCCAGAGATTTGGCGATCGGGTGAAACTCTGGATTACTTTCAACGAGCCGTGGGTGGTGACCATGCTGGGTTACGGCACTGGAGAATTCGCTCCCGGTATTCGAGAAGATGGCACAAGCACGTATGTCGTTGCGCACAACATCATAAAGGCTCATGCTCATGCTTACCACACGTACAACGATACCTATCGCAAAATTCAGGTAAAAAGCAAACTGGCACGTGAGTGTGAGGACTTATGATTTAATTGCAAGTTACTCAGTTGTCTGAGGAGCCTGTTGTCGGCAACCGCTATATCAAATTCCAAGGTGCACTGTATTTCACGTGCAGCATAACCAACTATATAACTGTGACAGATAGCCATATTTTCCATGAAAAAAGCTTTATCATTTTCGTCAGCAATCCCATGTCCACATAAATTTCTACCCCGATAGTATCTTTATATGCCAAGAAAATTGTAGATCAAGAAATGCAAGATTGGTCACGCAACGACATCAACAGCTTAGACATGTATTACCTGACGCTAAATAAACATGAAAACTGATTAAAAAAAACAAGGGTAAGTATGAGTCTCTCATAGAGCATAAAGAAGGGATAAGCGAAGATCGTCATGCTTTATTCAACTTTCATTTGTAGTGTTCGTGTAACTCATTGACAAAATTGCAACGCAAACAATTCTTGATCAATATCACTCTTTCCTAAGGGCGGACAAGTCGGCATCACCCTAAACTCCGACTACTTCGAGCCCTACAACCCCAACATCACGTCTCATCGAGAAGCTGCCGAACGAGCCCTCCAGTTCAACCTCGGCTGGTTCGCCCATCCGATTTTCCTGGACGGCGATTACCCGGAAGTGATGAAGTACAAGGTCGCCCAGAAGAGCGCCGCTCAACCTCAGTTTAATCAATCTCGTCTTCCGGAATTCACCGCGGAGGAGAAGGCCTACATCAAGCAGACGGCAGACTTCTTCGGACTGAACACCTACACCAGTAGTCTTGCCCTGCCAGTGCCAGAGGTGAACGTCTCTTTGCGCGTTAGCTACTGGCTGGATCAGGATGTTCTCTCGTTCAAAGACCCCGCCTGGCCCAAGACTGCCAAGCAGTGGTTCAGCATCGTTCCCTGGGGGATCCGACGACTGCTGGGATGGATCCACAACGAGTATGGCGTCCCCATTTACGTCACAGAGAACGGCATGGCCACCAATGACACGAGTGACCTTAACGATGACGTCAGGGTCAACTATTTCCGTGCCTACATCAATGAAGTCCTCAAGGGTAATATTATAAGAGTGATAGTACTTCAAATGAACTGAGCTTGATTTTGAACAATAATCAACTTTCGTTGATTGGTAACTTTAACGTTTAACTTAGTATAAACAGCAAGCACTCCTGGAGAAATCAAGACTGACGAACAAGCCTCTACACCACACTTAACTATATTATGACAACCATTAACTTTAATAAACAAGACTTTTCTCAGCATTGAACTAATATCACAACTTTACTATCTGCTTCTTTCAATAACTTTAGTGATAAGGTTCATGCAGAGGGAAAGATTTATTATCAACTTGGGGTTATAAAAACGTTACCCACAATCTTGAAAAAAGTGCACCAAATAATAAAGGGAATGGAAAGGAGAACCGTTAGACTCTATAGGACCTGCTCACGGTACTCTCATCACTGACACTTCGGGCATTGTGCAGATCTAAGTTTCGACTCAGTTTTGATGTGTTTTCCATTCTTCGTCTAGCTATATCACTGGATGGCGTCGACGTCCGAGGCTACGTGGCGTGGTCGCTGATGGACAACTTCGAATGGGCGATGGGCTTCACCGAGCGATTCGGGCTCCACTACGTCGACTTCACGGACCCCGACCGACCCCGCGTGCCGAAGAAGTCGGCGAGCTTCTACGCAGGGGTCGTCGCCAATAAAGGATTCCCAGAAGTAAGCTCGACACAAGCACCCACTGACATCTCGACTACGATGACGAGCATGATCCCGGATAACGGGTCGAGTGCGCACCGGATCGCCATCTCGACGTGGGCTGTGATGACATCGCTTTTCGTCAATCTGTGATATCTCGTGAGGAGGAGACATCCTTGACGACGACTAACGCACAGTGTCCGCCATCTTCTATAGAAGATGGCGGACTTAACCACGCCTATATGCCGAAACTTCTCCAACTTGTTCATGTCTGCTTTTGGTTTGTTATGTTCATAAATATTGTCATTGAAATGCAGATCTCCTCAGGATAGTCTGTCCTGTCATTTCTGAAGTCGTTATACAAATTTTAATATCATCTTCAAAAAGGGTGAACACTGCTGGATACAGGCACAAGTCTCATTGTATAATAGCCAAACAATGAGGGATAAACGACTTGATGCTTCTGATATACCTTCTTAGCATTGACATTGCTAAAACTTTGCTAATGATGTATTTTTGATCCTGTGTGTTTAAATTGCTGAGGGTAGCCACTTTGAGTTCTATTTCTAGCTTGATACAGGACGACTCGTTTCCTTCCTTCATCAGACAAGCGTGATAAGACCTGTGATAAATTCGATTGTATCGTCAACCCGGAAGTTTGTTAGAAAACGATAAATTCTATCCGTTGATAATACCTTTCTTTTCGTACTGTCATCCCTTTGTTGTATAATTCAGTATGTACTTGGTGTAAATCTGTCAAAATGTCCATCTTCCATCATTGTTGGCTCTTAATTACAGGTCTCTGTAAAGCAACAACAGCAACAACAAGAACAACGAAAGCTGTGGTTTTGTGTATTTTTTTATAGCACAACAATATACTAAATGATTGTTTTCACTACATTTCAGATATTTCATGTGAAATGTCATAGTGACTATTTTCCTTTTGTGAGAAAGTGCATGAAAATGCGGTTTTTTACTTGTTATAGTTTGTTAGCTTTTTGATGTCGTGCAAATTTGTCTTATATAGTGAAATCACACTAAAACAGAACTGTTACAGCTTGTGCCAACTGCAAATGAAGGTTTTCTAGTCTATGGTATTACGCCTGATCCTTCCAAATTATTTGCATGAATTTATAAGCGTATAAGAAAAAAAACAAACAAACATCAAAAATCCAACTAACACCCAAAGATAACGCTTTCCCCCCTATATAGACCCTATACCAAACCGTATTGTTGCGCATGCATGTAATGCTGCGTTTACACCATGTTCCCGGCGGCCACGGCAGTCACGTTTCAGGCCACCGTCTGCAGTGGACAAAACGGAATGGACGTGAGACAACGCAGTGAGACTGGATAAACAAACGTGACAGGCCGTGATTGCCGTGGATGCCGTGTCAGGTTTTTAAACTGTCAAAACATTTGGCACGGCGGTCCCGGTGCTAATGAGGAACCTTGTATGCTGTAACAAAACTGGGTAAACGGAACAAGCCACGACGGCACGTATAGGGCCTATAGGCCTATAACAATGGAGGCGGTCCGTAGCGGGACGCGACGGAAAATATAGTCTAGCCTGAACGGACGCCGTGAGAACAGGGGAAAGAACAAGGTTAGAAAGAAGGGGGGGGGGGGGACGGGAGACTGTCTCATCTACCCACGACACACTTCAAGGTTTCGGGCAAACGGGACTGCCCTGGCTGACGGGAACTGAGCATTACGCAGCAATAGGCCTATATAGCTCAGAGCAGAATCACGATGTTCTGGCGGAGAAAACCATCTATTTCCGTAATCATACTTAACATATTTTGCAAACTTTCGAAATTCTTGTATTGTACATTGTAAAGTAATTTTTGCATTTAACTTCTGTAAAAAAGTTGTATGTTTCTGTTGGAAATGGAAAAATAAATGAATGTATGTATGAATGAATGAATAAATAATATCGTAAATTCCATTCAAATAATATAATCATTTGAATTGAATTGAATTGAATTGAATTGAATATGATTGTGATTTCTATATCAAGTGGTTGGTGTCGGTATCATATCAGTGCATTGTTAAAAAGCAAAGCAATGTACCAAAATTAAATTTGTTAACGAGTATTTCCAAAAGGCTTCTTTAGAGAGATGTCCCGAACCTCCTTTGCACATAGCCCTCCCCTCACCCTGCCTGAGGATGCTCCCTTATGCAGGGGAAGTTTCATTAAAACATTATTATTGCGATGCAAATTTAGGGAAAAAATATCAGTGAAACAATGAATGATTATTAAGGAAAAGCTGTCAATTCATTACTTTGAAAGGTTTTGTTTAATGCGTCTCTCTTTCTATAGTATAAGATGAGAATTAACTTCAATGATTGCTGTCACATTATGGCAGAAAGACAAAGAAAAAGATATAAAAGGAACATAACAAAAAGTATTCATATTAAACCGTAGGCCTCTGTTACTGAGACGATTTGACAGGCAATAAGTCTATATACGGCATTAGCCTGTCCTGATGGATGGAAGAGGTGAATCATTCAGATTTTTTTTTGATATCCTTCTGTAAAGAACATGACTCTATTATAGTGTATAATATGTCCGTGGTTTGATGAAATATACTAAAATTGTAGTGGAGTATATAATGATGTAGAGAGAGAAAGGCAATTACTTATCGATGAACATTATTGAAATTGATATTATCTTTAAAGTATATAGGGATTCAGTTTATGAATGCGATGTTGAAAGATAATTGTAAGATTGAGAGTTTTTGTAAAAACAAGCTCATTTTTGGGAAAATATGAAGGCGGAAAAATTGTCACGGATTATTCACTGAAAAAAAAATCTCCTCGGTATCAAGACAGTAATTCATTCGATTTCTTGATTGTTCTTGTATGTTTGTATGTGTATGTGTGTGTGTGTGTTTTATTGATCCAGTGTCAGTTTCAGTTTTATTTTCATTTCCAAACAATATAGGCCTATATGATATACACTGTATGTGTGTCACAAACAAGTACCATGATATCTTAACAAATAATATGAATACTTCTGTATGTATATCTTAACAAATAATATAAATACTTCTGTATGTAGGCCTATACTATAGGGCCTGGGACTAGACCGGGGGACTATACAATTGAAAATTGAGGGGCTGTTGTATATAGAAAAGCGAACTTGTATGATGCAGTTGGTAATTATAGCATATTATTGAACAAAATTTTCGAATCATATAATTATGATTCGAAAAACAGAGAGTATACTGTTTTTGGTGACATCAAAAAAACCTCGTTAACTTCCTTTTGAAGTCTTCCACTGTGGTTATGACCAATGTCTCTCATATTCGGTGAACAGAGTCATATGCATAATGTATAATGTCAAAAAACTCTCTTATAATCAAAGATAGAATTTGATGACTTTCTCATATAAGTCTGAATGCCAAGGTGAATATATAGCTCCCTATACGATAGTACTATCCTTGAATTCACACAGTGTGACCTTTCCTGATGAGATGACTTGCTTCCGTTTCTCATCTGCAGTTAAAACCCATGAGAAAAATTTAGGGGGAAAAGGAATTCTAGAAACGAAACCATTACATCACAGCATGCAGGAGTATTAAGAAAGTCACGCATGCCCTTGCAATGAAACATACACCATTGCATACAGCACATAATTTATATTGGGCCCATATTATATAGAGTTTTATCGCAAAACGGCTTAAGCGCCATTCTTTAATAATCATCGTAGATTTTTAGAGCAAAATAAAACATCTCCCATGACACCTCACCCCCTTGTTGCATAACATGACAATATACAAGGAATATATTCTTAGTTTAGAATATCCTATAATCATTTTCTTCTTCTTTTTCTTTTTCTTCTTCTTCTTCTTTTTTTTTTTTTAAGCAGGCTTGATAACAGTTTCTATCATAATTATACTGACAATAGGCGCCTACTATAACGTATATAAGGGTTAACTTATTTTGCGATGAAACCCTTAATGCAGGCCTATATAAGCAACCCATTATTTCAAGCCGACACAATGTCATGTGGACGCAGACTATAATACCGTATACTTCCGGGTGCAGCACGTGCATCAGGTAAAATTTACATCGACCTGCACATAATATAAACGTTCACATGCAATGGTTATGTGTGGTTCGTAAAGTCAGTGTCAGTCAAACATTACATCAAAGATGTAGGCATAAAACTGCCTATAGGCCTATAGGAGGAGCACGTTATAGGCCTGTCAATGATTATGTTTCTGAGTATAGGCCGAAGTGAAACGAGTTTTGCCTATAGGGCCCTATTAATTGTCACTCGCAGTATATTCAATCTAATACGAGACCTGCAGGATTTAGTACAGGTAATTCACTCGAAACAATTTGTTCTGATTGGGCAAAATGGATGGTTGTGAAAATCTTCCCCCCTTGGAAGGGACATCACTTTTGTGATATTCAAGAAATATACTATACTGTTCAATATACTGTTCAAGAAATTTTTGTGATAGGCCCAAGTAGAGAAATTCCAAATTTTCATATTCATCATACATCTTTTATCCAATTTTCATAAGATTTCACTCTCATGCTATTGCTTAGGCCTATAAAATTCCACATTCTTAATATTATCGATCGAATGACCATCATTCTTTCACTAGCAAGCCTCCCGCAACCTGCGTGCACCTGCGAAAACTGGCGTGTCTCTCTTTTGAATTCATGAGTTGCAACCAATATGTTCGTCTTGAACGCTTTTTTAACTTTCATTTCTATAGTTAAAAAAAGAACAAAAACATTTACCTAACATTCATTCCGTGTTGCATACTTTGAATATGGCAAATCCAGTTTGGTAGGCCCAGGACCTCATCATGTAGGGGCCGCGGAACGTTTTTCAGTGTGTGTGGACGTGTGTGTGTGTGTGTGTGGGGGGGGGGGGGCTGTGGGACGGGGGGGGGGTTCAAGGTCAAGACCCGCCTCCCCCCCCCCCCTCCTCCCTCCACTTTACCCTAATACTAGTAATAGACGGGAAGAATCTACAAGGACGGAATCTTTGGAGATTGAAATTCACTGGGTTTTGTGATTTTTTTTCCGATTTTTTTCCCCCATTTTTCTTTCTTACGACTCATGAGCCAAAAGTGTGTGTGTGTGTGTGTGTCGTGTGTGCAGTGTGTGTCGGTGGGGGGAGGGCTGCAGCCGCGGCCCCTGTTATCAAATACTTGTTTTTTTTTTTTGTTTTTTTTTTAATTCATAAGGAAGACTAGACCAAGACGCGTGACCTGATTGATCCTCCTTGCGTATACGTACTAGTATTCATTTGCAAACAAAAAGACATTGATCTGCAGATGAAGAGCATTTCTGGGCATCATGGGCCTACATACTGTCCATCCCGGCCCTGGTCGTTACTATACAAACAGTAGGCCTATACTCTTTTTCATCCGTACCTTTCCTTTCACAGTCATTTAGGTGGTCCTCACCACCTACTCACTCATACAAGCTCTTTGGTAGTATATCGACATTGTATTACCGATACCAATCTAGACTAGGCGGTATCACATGTAATTTTGTATCTGTCTTCCTCCTACTGCAAGTGCAAGCAAGCTGGCACAGCCATTATGACGATGTCATTGAAATGACCTTTTCAGGACACGGCGACACAACACAGACAGACCGCATCCCATGTGCTCTCTGGGTGTGTTCACGTGATATTCGCCCACGTTCATTCATTTTCTGTTTTGGTCGAAAGCATGCGAAGCAAGCCGACCTCAATCGTGGGTTTAGCTGCCAACCGTGACGTCACTAACCGCATCTCAATCAAGTGGAAACTGGGAGAGCTTTCGTACGGAGAAAGGCGCGCGTTCTTTTTGTTCCTCACATGTGGCGCCAAATGAATTGAAAACATTACCATCGGGAGTTGTGTACATTCGCGAATACCGGCAAAAATATACCGGCGAATGGTTCCGAAGATGTGCTTTCCGCGAATCTTTTAAACGATCCGTGTAACATGTTCTGAAGATATGCTATTTTCCAATTGATTTATGTAATTGCCTATGTGGATTCCTATTTTCAATGACGATCAGACGGGAAATTGCAAATTTTAATTGAGAATTGCTTTGCGTACTGGTGCGGTACTATTCGAGCGAGTGGAGCAGCGCCCGCCGGCGGCCTAGTGGAGAATGTTTCGGATACGGAGCCTTATCGTGAGGCCATCGACAAACTTGCACTTTGAACACGTGAAGCGCTGGGTGTCCAATACCACCTCGAGAGAGGTATCCAAATCTGCCTTGAGTGCCAGTCAGAGGCTGAAAGTTTTGCCGTACCCATACCTTCGACCGTGTCTAGATATGGCTAGTATTATCGACGGGAAAGGAATCGCCAAGTAAGTTGCTAAATTTGATTTTTGATAGATTACCTTGCCTAGAAATGAAAATGTACGTTGCAAGTGACGCACCCTCACCTCGTTAATTTTGGCGGTTCGACTCAGTCATAACCAAACTGTTGTTAAAAAATGCGAGGAGGTGGAGCATGGACATGGTGTGCCTGGCTTGAATGTACACCCATGTTTGCTGAAGGATACCGCGGCCTGGTTCTCTCCGACAGATCAAATATAACACGAGAGAGAGAGAGAGGAGAGAGAGCAAGGGCCCAAAACAGTCGAAACTACGTGCCCCACCATGCATATATCCAGACCATACAATCCCATGGGCATGGTCATGGACCATGCACCACCCAGGCCAGGGCAGGTGCAGAAGCAGTAACACATGTTCGACAGAAAAATCTGTCTGTCCGGAGGAGTCTTTTATTTTTATTGACGTTATCACTCTCCGTAGTAGAGGATCAGTGAAGCCAGATGCAGTCTCCGTAGAACATATCCCCGACGACCAGATACAGACCAATCTTTCGGTCAAGTGCAGCAGGGGCGGGCAGGGCCAGGCTGAGCTGCTTAGCTTTTTTAGCCTTAGTGAGTGAGCTGACGTGACTGTTTAGAGGGATGGTTTGGTATTGGTGGAGATGAGCATTGGGTTACCTTTAACTTTTTATGAGATATTGCAAAAACCATGTATATACAGTAAAACCTGCCTTAGCGGCCACCTGTCTATAGCGGCCACTGCAAAATCCCCCCCGAGAGAAGCGCCCTGTTTAAGACCCTGTGTATGGCGTCCACCTCTCTAACGCGGCCAGCGGCCACAAATTTTGTTTCCCGCGGGAGATATTAATCTGTCTATAGCGGCCAAAAACCCAATGGAGCCGTAGCCAAGCCGATAATTCAGCGTATTTTTCTGTTTTGGTAGCTGTGTGAGCGACGTTCAGTGATCGCCACCGCTGCATTTGTCCCTCATTCAGTCATGATAATGCACGATTCTTCACGACAATAAACATGCTACTGTGCAACAATTTCATATACACCGGAATGGTTAAATGCATGAAATACACGGTGTATGCATACATACACACATACACTGTACATGTACATGTAAGGATACAACGATGATACATGTACATGTAAGCAATGCACACAAAGTTGGATTACCTGTCTATAGCGGCCACCTGTCTATAACGGCCAATTTTTCCGTCTCCCTTGGGTGGCCGCTATAGACAGGTTTGACTGTACATATATGTTATATAAGACCATACCATTCTAATCTAAGACTAAGTAAGAGGAATTCAATTAATTCAGATTAATTATGAGATGAAAATTGGCTTTGGAATGGCTGACACATCCAAAAACAAAGTAACAAAAAGTGGGTCCCATGACATACGTCATCTGGCAATCCATCGCTGTGTGATGTGACGTTATCACAATAAAATCGCACAGTGTGAAAATTACTTTGTAAATATACGATGGCATATGAAGCTTGTCATCACATCTTTCTCATATTAATATTTTTCTGCTTCATTCATCCGCTACTGCCGCAAACAATCCTATGCAGGCGAGGCGTGTAGGTACGTGTGTGTGTGTTGGTGTGCATGCATGTGGTGGCTGCCTGTATATTGGTACACTGTAGGGCCTATGTACCCTGCCCCTGGATGGTAACTCTAGATGTAACAGATGGATCAGGGGGTATAAGATTTTTATGGATCCATTTTTTTTTCATCATGTCAAACTCAAAGAGTAATGTCGCCAAGAACAGTGGACATGCCCTCTGCAATGGGTAATTAGTGATCACCTGACTTGAAATGTGATACAGTGGCAGCAGAATGTTTTTCAGATTGGGGGGGGGGGGGAGGTAAGGTAAAAAAATCCAGAAAATGTACCGTAAAACAGATTTGTTGGTCGTTTGGGAAATGTACTGTAGATCTACCCTACCCTTCTCAACTAACTCATTATTTCAAAGAATAATGTCGCCAAGGACAGTGGACATGCCCTCTGCAATAGGTTAATTAGTGATCACCTGACTTGAAATATGATACATGGGCAGCAGAACATTTTTCAGATGGGGGGGGGGGGGGGGGTGGATAAGGTAAAAAAATCCAGAAAATACACCGGAAAACAAATTTGTTGGTCGTCTGGGAAATGTGCTGTAAATCTATCCTACTTTGAAGGGTGAGGGAGATGATAAGCAAAACATGATTGTAGAATCATATTGTGTTATGAAGAAATGTATGATGATGATTACTGATATCATCATTTCATTTAAATCATTTGCTGTAATGAACATAGGAGAAAAGTAAAGACATGTGCTGCGCAACATTACATAACAGTGGCCAGTAGCCGTCTAGTGTTTGCTCCCAATTGTGAGGGGAGTTTGTGTAACCACTCCCTTTGAACATAAAGAATCAATGAAATGAATATACACAGAAGTAGGAAAAACAGAAAGTGTGTGTGTGTGTGTGTGTGTGTGTGTATTTAAAATACACAGAACAGACAGGCAGTCCTGCACACATGCACACAATAAATAATAAGTGTGATATGTCTACCTGTAATTGTTTTGCAAACATGCCATTTATTTACAAGGTGTCACTTTCTGCACAGATGAAACATCAAAAGCCTCGAGGGTGGTGCCAGGAGAACTAAGGTGTTTGAATTCTGTGCATAATTTGCCTTTGTGATATCACATCAAGGTCCTCATTCCCAGGGCTGAGCTTAGGGAACTGAGATAACGCCTACATGTTTTGTCTTCTTCTATTGACAAGTAAACAAGGGAAATACGATGCACTGTGCTTACACAAGGTGTCTGTGCCTTGGTGTCACATGATTATCCCAGTGTGGGTTTTATGCAGAGTACATAGTGAACGGTGCCATCATGGCAAGTGAAATTACTACCAGTAGTGCATGAAATCATGAAAGTGTGGTGCCAATGCAGTGTCCATGTTTTGCTCTGACATGTAAGGGGAGAGAGAAATGTTGGTCTACGTGAGAGTGCAAGCACTTTGTGATGTCTTGTTATGAAATGTGTGTTGAAGTTTAATGACTAGTACATGTAAAGTCACCAATATAATGAGTAATTAAATGTCCCATTTTTTATTGATAAGAATTCAAAATTATTATTTTTTTGTTGCTTTACATAATAAGGACAGAATGTCTAAGTACGCATAATTTGACATTCTCTTTGGGAATCCTTGTAAAACTTTATCCCCACCTGGATTTGTCTTTCCATCCCTCTTATAAATCCTCTCCATTCCCCTCCCCCTCGCCTCCCACCTCCCCCTTGCCTCCCACCTCCCCCTTGTCTCCCACCTCCCCCCTGCCTCCCACCTCCCCCTTGCCTTCCACCTCCCCCTACCCTCTGCTTCTCCTCCCTTCCCCTTCTCTTTCCCTTCTCTACCCCCCTTCTCCCCTCTCCTTCACCCCTTTCTGCCACTTGCTATCTCTCCGTTATATCGTAATCAACTCTTCTATTGAGCTTCTTTTTTGTTCTTAAAGAGGTGTTTAGTATTTCATGCCAGAACAGAAACATTGTCACCTATATTTGCTTTCATTGAAGGGTTTTTATGTAGGATTTGTGTGTTTGTAAGTGAGTGTGTGTGAATGCTTATGACTACAATGCATATAGTAACATGGTCTTGTGTGTTTGTGAGATGTAAACTATCCTTCCATTCTCATTCCATGCTCTCTTTCCATTCCACTCTAGGGAGATCCGCCAGGAGCTCCAGGAGGAGGTTGCTATGCTGAAGGAGAGACATCCAGGTTTCATGCCAGGACTTGCCATTGTCCAGGTAAAACAACTAATAAGCAAACAAAAGAAGTGAATTCAATGTGCATGTAAAAATTACCTAGTGATGGCAGGAATAGCCTTCCTTTTTAAGTGCTCAGTTCTTAGGAGGATGTTTGATGTGCAGATGGCCTCTTCTGTTGGAATAGCATAATGTCCAAATCTAGATGACAATGCCCCCACACCAGAATGATTAATAAAAAGCTAGCATTGTTTATCATACATGTTGTACTTCTCTTCAGTACCCTTGTTGATTCATTTCTCACTAAATACATTGAATTGAGCTTGTTGTGTACATGTATGTCAGACTAGTTACCACATCTGTTGAATACTAAGTATCTGGTTAAATGTTTCGTCCTGGCTGTAACTTGAGTCTCATGACATTTTTAGGATTTTAGTCTTCAGGTACAGTAGAACCTCTCGTATCCGGACAAGTCGGGACCGGGGCTCATCCGGATAAGGGATTTGGCCGGATACGGGAGACTCAATGCTTTATACATGTACATATACATACACATGTACTGATGTAGCCCATTGTAGTACCACATGTAGTAATGTGTATACTGCAACCTTTTCATTGTTACACTCAGTAACAGACCCCAAAATAGAGGTTCGTGTTTGCAAGAATGAAATAATTTTCTTTTATAAATTCTTGGGATGATTTACCTAAATAATTATTAAGAAATGTATCAAGTATAATGTAATTCATTGTGTTTGTGTAGGAGATCTCAAGGAGTAATTATTAAAAAAAAAATCACGGCGAGATTGCGTCCGTATAATAGAGAGATCCAGATAAAGGGAGGCCGGATAAGAGAGGTTCAACTGTACTTGATATCTGCCTTTGACAACCACATGTGATGTTCCTTCCCAAAAAGACATTCAGTACAAGGGAAGCATCTTTCACTTTGTGTATATACTGTATATATGCTTTATTACCAACTGTATCACTAATTCCATGATGTAGATTGGTGACAGATGCGATTCAAATCGCTACATCAAGTTCAAGCTGGCAGCAGCAGCAGAGGTAAGATGGTTAAATTTTTTTATGCCCGTTGAAATCATTCTGATTATGAATTTCATAATCTTTGGGAGTTTCCATAGTGATTGTCATAATGCAGCCATTTCCTATTATGAATTTCACAGTCTGGGGGAGTTTTGATATCTGGTCAAGAGAAGTGAAACTTTGCTCTCAGTATGCATATATTGTAGGATTTGAAGCACTTGCCGGGATGCTGATTAGAAACGCATATCCAGGAAAATATAGCATTGGCAAAATGTTATACATCCTTATGACCAGGAGCATTATCTTCTGGATACCCATGCAAAATTAAAAAAGAAAAGAAAAGAAACAACAAAGGAAACAGTATTGTTCTGTGTTTCAACTTGAGTCGATTTTAATACTTCAAAGATTCAATTACTATTGGCCATTCTCTGCTGAACAAACGCTAAAGAAGCTAAGTTTGACTGGCTTTGTTTTTGCTCTTGCACAGATTGGAATGGTTGCCGAGCACTACAAACTTCCAAGTTCCAGCTCTCTTGCTGAGGTAAGCTACTCCTGCATAGCAAATGATTTCTCTGTGATACAAGTCTTACAATGAAATGCTTCTCTATGTAAAGCTTTAGGCCTGAAATTGTTACACTTTTTGTACACTCACTTCCAAGAACTTCATTCATAATCATCATCTGCTGAAATGTTATTACTTTTTTGCCTTTGAGAGCAATTCCACATAGTTGTGACAAGTAAGAAATTCAGATGAATTTGTTTCATGTTTCTGCGTGTTTTGTACTAGAGAGCAGTGCTGAAGCGATCTTTGTGCCATAATGTCCAAAATGCTCCACATCATGAAATAAAAGCAGGTCCCCTCATACCTTTGAATTTTCCTTTGATACAGGTGGTCCACAAGATCAGTGACCTGAACAAGGACCCTCGGATCCACGGCATCTTGGTCCAGATGCCTCCCGAGTCGGACGAGCCAATGGACCAGGATGCCCTCCTCAATGCCGTGTCTCCCAAAAAGGATGTTGATGGGTGAGCTGCCATTGCTTGCTTGGGAAGGGATGGTAATCTGTAACTCCTGCTTAACAGAAGCATGGTTACCTTTAATATATGTCTTTCCTTCCTATATCATACCTCAGCAGCTCTGAAAGCATGCATGGAACATTTCTGTGGCTAATTTTACATTGTTGACACACACACAGCCAAAACCCCCCCGGAAAAGTATTATCTTGAATTAATGTAGAATATTGTGTGCCCTCTTTATTGCTTTACTAGCTATCGTCATATAAGATGAATACATTTAAATAAAATGGCTTTCTTTTGAATCTGTAAGTAATATGACTTGTCACAGTGGTAAATTTAGAGATCTTGCATCTGTGACTGTCATGCAAGAAAGTATAGTTACTGTGATGCACCAACAGTTATCACCTGAACTGAACAGATGTGAACACAGTGGAATTTTGGTTTGAGTGTACACTGTAAGTGCCACTTTGTGCATGACTCTCGCCAGACTGACTGACCACAATGCAGGGAAGTTGGCCCGCGGTGAACTGGGACAGTGTTTCTTGCCATGTACTCCGCGTGGATGTATGGAGCTCTTGAAGAGATCGGGTAAGTTCGAAGCTACCATATCATTTTTTGCTAATTTTGCGAGGCTGGTGCCATTTTCAAATTTAAAATCACACAAAAATAGTTACTCTGATCTCAACTTGAATGTGACATGTGTGCAATTATTTTTCCATTAATTACTGTACTCCACAATTGTGAATCTACCCTCATGAAATTGTTCGGAAGTCCCTGATTCGAAAAAAAAAAAAAATTAGACTCGCAGAGTATATGGCGTGTACAGTATTACATACTAGGATCTGTCATGTCTAACCCTTTCTTTGTTTTGCTAGTTTAGCAGACAGTGATAAAATACAGACTTCAATTACTAGTCTTCAAGATTCACTAATAGTCTGTTAGCTGACTGCTTTCTGCATCCATTTGAGTCATCAGTCTGCTGGTTTGTATGAGTTTTGAATCTTATGATAAACAGTATTAAACACAGTCATTAAAAAAAAAAAAAAGAGCGAGATATGGAGAGACAGAAAACTAGAGCTAATATTGTAAGAACTTTGAACCATAGCTTTTTAATCATCAAATAATATCCTGTGTTAAAACTTGAAGGAAACTTGTGACATCCAGTGCCTTGAGTATCGGAAGAAACGTGAGTAAGGGGGTGCTGATAAGAAATGTGATGAAAATCCTCACAGTCTTAAAGGGGTCGTCTGTTTACAATGTGCCTTTAATGTATCAAACATTTCCACCCTTTCTCATCGATACAGGTGTGGTCGTGGAGGGGAAGCGGGTGGCGGTGTTGGGGCGGAGCAAGATTGTCGGTGCCCCGATGTCGGACCTCCTTCGGGCCCACAATGCCACGGTCACCATGTGCCATTCTCGCACCAAGAACATCGATGAAATCGTGAGTGACTGTAACCCAAATAACATCAAAGATGGTTATTTTCATGACACTGCATGACTGCCAAACAAGTTTGAGCCTGCTACCATGCTTGAGTTTGTCTTGCTTTGGTGTATTAACAATGTGATTACAAATTGCAATGCTGCATTGGTAAGGAACACATTGTTGGGATGTGATATGAGCGACAATAATTGGCTCCTGTAATGTCTTGTTGACACTCACTACAATCTGATTACAATCTGATAAAGGTCGATAATCAAATAAAAGCATTAAATATATACAAAAAAGTCCTACCCCATGTAACAATACGAGAACCCAAACTATACACTTAGATGTAAGTTATCTGTGTAGTCTTTGGAAAAGACTTACTTAAAATGTGGAGTCAAGATTAGGTTGAATACCAATAAATCTTTTTTGTGCAATTAATCAGTAAGTATCTGCCTAAGTTTGGCAAATCTAATATCTGGCCGTGTGTAGTATTGCAGACCAAGTCAATGGGAAGATGAGAGGGCAACATATTGCTGTTCTGTCTTTTACACCAAAAATTTTTAAAAATAAGTTCAAGAAGAGGTTGTATTGTAAATTGCTAATTTGACAAATTTTTGCTTTGTAGCAATATGATTTGGCCACTTCAAGATGTTTTGCCCACTCAATAATACCAAGCTTTATTTGTCAAAAGGGAATTGCTTGACTGGATGTTCAGTTATATGTTGCAAAGATTTCTTTTTTTAATGGTAGTAATGCTAAAACTTGTGTGATATGTTCATGTTTGGTGCAGTTTATAATCTTATTGAGGTGTCATAAACGAGGGAGGTTCATATCAAGCCACAAGTGGTCTGTTCACATACAATAGTTGAACATAGTGTAGAAATGATAAGCAAGAGATATCCCACTTTGTCAAAGTAAAAAGAAATTTGTTTACATGCTTCAGTGGTAAACAGTGATGTACCAAGAGGGAAGGCAAACACTTGATATGAGCAAATAAAAAAGTAATTGAAAGATCTGTAAAGTAAACAGATTCTATTCATAGTTGTAGTTACTGTGCGCTTTGATATGTAGATATTTTAGGGAAGAGTTTAAATGTATTTCAGTGCATGCTGATTGGGTGTTATATTTCCAATTCGACACACCGTCACAAGATAGAGTACATGAAAAGAGAAGCATTTCTTCCAATCGTATTCTTGAAATTAGCAGTTGTACAGATGGTTGACATACATAGAGCAGTTTCTTGAAGAGTTAAAAAAAATATTAGTAAAACCACAATATATATGAATTTTAGTAGAAGGTATTGTAGATGTGTCAGAATTGTCTTAATGGAATAACCTGAATGTAAGAGCAATAATGAGACAGAGTGGGTTATTATGATTTTCATAGAAAGCCATGGTAGAGTACATCCTGACTGTTAGGTGTATATGGTGAAGTAAAGTTATGTGATTTTGTTTTTTTCTTTTTCAAATCTTTTGTGGTCTGTTGTTATTGCTTCATGGCTATTTTGAACTGAGAAGAAAAAAATTTCTGTTTTGCATTTTAGCGAGCAGTTCTTTGATAGAATTTGGTTGCCACTTTGTATGGCAGTTTGTACCGAAACCTACTTATTAATCTCCTTTGTGGCTGTTTAACATACACACATCTACGCACACTCACAAAATCAAAATAAAACATATTATACTAATCATTTAACGCTATCAGTAAATGACCTGCCTACTCATCCCCCAGTGCCTAATGTCGATTTTACTTCAGATCCGCGAGTCTGACGTGATCGTAGTTGGTATCCGACAGCCTAGCTTCGTACAGAAGGAATGGATCAAGCCTGGTGCAGTGGTGATCGACTGCGGGATTAACTTCATTGATGGTATGTACCCTATTCATTTATTTAGAATTCAGTGTGAAAGAATACTGAAATAGGAGAGAGAGAGACTGAGAGAAAATGCATTAATGGAGAAAGAGGTAACAATCACAAGAGTGTACCTGCAGTGTAGGAAATCTTGTTGTTTTGTGTTACAAGTGATCAGACAATGGTGTGAGAATATTACTTCGCATACCGGCAATTTCCTTTGTGATATGTGAGGCATTGGTGGGCAGAATGTTTGACAAAGTTGTCTGAAGATCAGGAAGAACAGACATGAACAATGAGACTTTCAGTGGACTTGTAGCACATGAAGAGAGTTTGCTCAAAAATAGTGGTAATGAATGTCAAACAAGTGTGAGAAATGAACTCTTAATGACTGATTATAGGAATGATACAAAGTATTTTAGGGCAAGTCCAAGATAAGGTCCCCTCAGAAGGCAAAATTTCATCTTTGCTCAATATTGACATGTTTGGTACCATTTTGAAGCTTATGAGTTGAAGTTTTAATTTCCGTGGAGGAAAAAATGATATTATGTAAATTTATGCAAATTTCAAGGGCTTCATTTGCATAAATGTGAAACACAGCGTTACGTATGGGACATTTATAAAAATTCATATTAATTCAAAGGAAAGTAAATAATATTTGATTAATATGTGGACATAAGAAGTTCATCACATAGTTTAACTTGGCATGAAAATTTAGGGATTATGCAAATGATTATGCAAATTAGCTCGTGTCCTATCATGAGATGTCCCATACATAACAAAATGAGGTCATTTTTTTAGGTTTTTTCTGAAATTGCTAAGGTTATTTTAATGCCCTTTTGGAAACTTCTAATTTATTGTTTAGAGAAATTAAATACCAGAGAAAAAAGAAAAAAAAGTAAAAGATTTTTTTTTTATTAGGCATTGAAATAATGTTACGTATGGGACAAATGCGTTACGTATGGGACATCCTCATACATATTGCATGTGAATGCATGTAGCTAGCTGGGAAGGTCTCTCAGTATACAAATGGTCAATCATCCTGAAGAAAGCATCCCAACATTGTAGCTACTTTTTGAGTTATAGACACTTGAAACAATACATGAACTTGACTGAACAATTTTCAGAAAGGGGGAGGGGAAAATTGCAAAATACACAATGAAAAATCATCATTAAAGGGATGGTATAGTTTTTTGTAGAAATGGGGATTCAGTCTTCAACATTTAAAGAGATGATTCGAAACCAATTGTATGAATTACTTATTAGAGCATAAAATCCTAAGACTAGAGGAATTCAAAGTTTATGTGATGGAGATCCAATTTGAAATGGTTGTGATATATATAATAGAAAAAAAAGTAAAATGATTTTTTTTTTTTATTGCAAGTGATACACAAATTGTCCTTATTCAGTTTTCAGTAGTAGCCACAAAAAAATTCATGGGTATACATACTGAGGTGTGACTCGAATCAATGACCTGACTGATAGACAGACATCATACTGTATGTCTACTCGATCACTGGGGTTCCACGCAGCAGGCATTGCTTATTTATTAAACTTAATATTTCTTGTGTCAAGTTGTATTTTATTGAAACTAAATGGCAAACTGCCCTTCATCAATGGAAGTAAACACTTTAAACTATTCAATTTTTCAATAGTAACTATCCTGATAAAAATAGGGCATACATACTCAGGTTGGTCATAAAAAATATAGAATATGATTGAATGTGATTATGATGGCAAATATCTGGGGAATATTGTTCCCTTGTCAATCTGGATCAGTATTTGAGTAATTTCAACTGATTCCACCTCAATAATTATGCAAAAATTTGTTTATGGGTATTTTGCAAAATTATTTTGCAAAATACCCATAAACATGGTTCTCCACACACTAAACGAATGGGGGACAAAGGGCATGCATACCGAGGTTGGTCATAAAAATATAAAAATATGATTGAATATGATTATGATGATGAATATTTGGGGAATATTGTTTCCTTGACAATCTGGATCAGTATTTGAGTAGTTTCAACTGGTTTTACTTCAATAAATATGCAAAATACCCATAAACATGGTTCTTCACACACTAAATGAATGGGGGACAAACTGTCCCATACGTAACTGTCCCATACGTAACACGTCATGTCTGTCTTTAATTAGAACCTGTAATTAGAGCTTTTTGCCTCATGACATGAAACTTACCTGTGATAATCTTGAGTGTTGTGACTTTCATCACAGTGAGTTACAAGTTGTAGAATGATATACTTTCAGAGAGTTTTGAGGTTGAAAAAAATGTTCAAAAAAACAAAAATTTTCTGGTCCCATACGTAACGGCACTTATTTTCTCTTCTAGAATATAATTGTGAAGGTCATTTTTCTCCATTTTTTACATGATTATACTTCTTCTAGATATCAATCACCATGATGAAGTTCAATATGATCAAAGGCCATTAACACTTTTTTTCAGGTCATGAAAGTCTCTGAATGTCCCATACGTAACGTGCGTGTTATCTTGGACTTGCCCTTTATCAATCAGAATGATATCCATTTAATCAGTAACCATGGCCGGTCTTTGATCAGAGGATGTTTTATTACATAATCAGCAAAGTATACAAACAAAATGTCCAGCTTTTTGCCTGAGAAAGTGAATTATATCTTGAATCTGTATCAAAAGCTGTAATCAGAACCTCCTGTGTGGGAAAGTACATCAGTATATACAGTGTATAACAGTTGGCTATTGGAAACAACTTCTTTGATTTCAAGCAGTGTTGTCCTGCTTGTACATGAGCTATGTTAGAATATTCCTTGATTATGACTAATTATCAGATACAGTATACCGGTACTTAAAATTTGTGGTATGATATGTACTCACAAGGCTTGTAGGACAATAACAAACTAAATGCCTTGATTACATTAAATACATGCAGTATAGTAATGACAACTTACACACTGTGTACTCAGCGCATTTATTTAAATGTTTGCATTCAGCCATTTATACTCTTTCTGGTGTTTCAAAAATTTGTGGAAGATATATATTGGGCTGTGGATATCTTCTTTCACTTTCAGTAATGCTTATTAATACCATGCCTATCTTTGTATTGCCTCAATCATTCTGATTGCAAATGACTTCAGTGATCATGACACAATTAGTATTGTGTCCTATACTGTCTATTGTACACTTTATCATCACTCCGTGACTCCACTTCATTTGAAGTTGTTTAGAGTAAGATAGGAAAGAATTTGATTTGAAACAAGTCCCACAATAGTTTTTGACCTTTGTTATGACAGATGCATCACATGCTATGCAGATTTTGCTTGAAAAACTCTTCACTTATGATACCTGACCTACCTTTTAAAATTTCTTTGCTGTCGATTAAAATCGGTGCCGGGAATCTGATACCCCATTTATACTGCAGCAGAAAGTTTAAGCCTGTATGAATCATTTTGGGGTCTGTGTTGTGAAACATGTAGCCTACCTTCATGATGTATATGCACACTGTTTGGTTTTGTGTTCATAGTACACCATGAAGGATAATGGAAGATATTTGTTTCCAAGTTTTTTACAAAATTTCAATCCACTTGGTATTTACACTAAGCCAGACAGCTCTAAATTCTGCTTAAACTGTACAGAAAAGATTCTAAAACGACATATGGCTATCTGATCTCTTTACACTGAACACAAGACTCTTAATGAAGCATTATTAAGCGGTTTTAACCCGTTTAGGACTGGCTGATTTTGCTACACCACGCATTTCCCATGGACACTTGTCCGAGTATACTTGGGACTCGTCCTCAGCGGTTTAAGAAACAAGACTTCTGCTCAGTGTGAATGGGGTGTTATAGTATGAATTTTTAATCTTTTTATTATTTTTTTTTCTGCATGACGTTTTTAAAGCATATCAATATACCATATTTGTGCAAAAGTTCTCAAAGTTTGTTAATTGATTATATTTTTAGAATTTCATTTGGTTCTTATGGGTTCTTGTATAATTTGCATGTATGCATTCAAACTCAAAAGCTTGAGGCTATCACTTTAAAAGCCTTCAATCTTTTTATCTGGCCATTGATAAAGCGGTTGTCATTGAATTGCAAACACAATCCTGAGTGTATACACTGTTGCCTCTCAGCTTCTTATTTTACATGCCTCTGTTTTACCTTTCATCACGACCTTTGCCCTCTTTTTTTCTGTGCAAATTATTTGAAGGATTCTTATGCTGCTATATCAATTGGAAGATCAGTAATATTTATCCTCTCAAATTCTTCGCATGGACCACTGCACATACATAAGTTGCTGATACTTCTGTGGAAGTCCAGAGGTAGTATCAAAATCTCTGTTAAAATAAACTCAAACACACATGCACACACATGCTCACAATAAATAAAGAGCCATGCACCTCTTGAGGTTCTAAAATTCTATAATATTTCAGTTTATGCATCTTGTGCTCTTATATTTTTTCATCTTCACATGAATGGAAAAGGCCGTAATAAGTATATTTGTTAGAAACTGCCATATGTACATAGTGTATTTCCACCATGCTGTGATTGCCTCGAGTGCAGTAATGCAATATTTACCTTTCAGCACCTTTATCCAACAATTATTTCTGTCATTTAGCTCGCAGAGCATGTGTGTGAAGCAGCAAACATCACAGCCCCATAAATGAGTCTTTAAACTGAAATTGCCCTTTTCAAGGACCACATAAGTATTTATGCGATAGCATACCCTTTTTCATGATAATGTAGGTAAAAAGAATTTTATGATTATAAAGTCATAGGAGGAGAGGCATAGTCATTCCCATGTTGACATTATGATTATTCATATTCGGACTGAGATATGACGACTTGTTGCTCCACAAGTTACGAATGACAATTAAGGTTCTGTGTCAGCCAAGCTTGTGATTGTTTATTCAAGCATTATGGTACGTGTAACAGAGAAGCTGATTGCAAATTTTATCACTCTGGCAATAGTTTCATTCTCCACTCCATCTTCCAAGTTAGCTCCAAGCACAGATAAGAAAGTGCAGGTCACTTAATGGAACTTTCACCTGAAGAAAGTTATGAAATTTGGAACATTCGTATGTTATACTGAATATGCCATATATTTCGCGAGTCTATATTTTCGCAAATCAGGAATTCCCGACGCTTTCGCGAGTGGTTAAATTCGCGATCATGGAGTCCTGTACTGAATGGAGAAATGTACACGCATACATGTACGTCACATTCACATCGGGAATAGAGTCGATATTTTCGTGTCTTCAAGTTTGCGAATAGCACCCCGACTCGGGAAATTCGTGAAAATAAAAACCTCGCGAAATATTCGGCATACTCGTATACAGTAACCAAACATAGATATACATGTGATATCATAGCCTCACAAGCCTCCCATTGACCTTCACACAAGTCCTTATGAAATTTCCTGAATTGACATGTTAGATAAACTTTCATCCTGTTAGTAGACCATACCTCAAAATTTGAACATATGTGACCGGCGACAACGGTTTCAGGCAAAAGTCGGGAATTTTGAAAATTCATTTTTTCACTGAATCACATTGCCCATTTCCTAAGCTTTGCATTGATATAAAACACTTGTATTCTTCGGCACCATAAGTGGGCATAGAAAGAGAAATAAAATGCACTTTTCAAATTGTTAGCCTGACAAAATTGCGAGAAAACAGGCTTTGAAGATTCACCTCTTTCTCAAAGACAATGTCCGAGCGGCGATGCGAGGAGAGAATCACCCATCCGTACGATGGTGCCAATCGATGTTAAGCCCCGCCTCTAGCAACCACATCGCCTTCTGATTGGCTCACTGAGAGAGTCAAATTTCCCGGGCACCTTCCTCGGAGCTCAGTGTATGGAGCCGAAAAACAATGCGTTTCGCTCGGGTTTGTTTACCAGTACGTCTTTCAAGATGGCGAATACGATAATTGCACGTATGGTGTACATGTACATGACGTGTATGGTGCACGTATTACGCAATGGCATCCACACGCCATGACTGTGCAATGTGCATATGTAACAGGAGCGGTGGCGAATCCACACATTTACAAATCGCGTTTTCATTGTGGTTGATTTGTCTTTATCATTGGCGACCCTTTTGAAAGCAGAATTGCTACTGCTGGCAAGGGTCATGCTTAATTAAAAAAAAACAACACGACTCGTTAGTTTGGTGCGATTTTGACGCGTAGTACCGGTATTTGAATATAATTGGTCACATGTGACTGCTCCTTTCCTCTTATCTGCCTTCCATTGAGTCAGTCTGCTGTCATAATCTTTACTACATGTACAAGTAGACACATTTGAGAATATTTAGTTTTCTTTTCACACGATTATGTCATGCTACACGATTTTTATTTCACTTCCGTTGTCGAACATTGCGGTAGAATAGTTTGGACAGAAAGCCAAACGAAGAGCACGCACTACAGAGCGAGCGAGCGAGCGTATAAACCACTATAGCAAGAACAATGGAGCATGTAATCGTGCACGCATGGACAAAGCATTCCCCACACGCTGCAACTGGTGTCTCCGAAAGCCGAATTATGTAAATGTATGCGACGCACTAGCCAATCGTATGCGAGACCGTGCGCCGTAGCAACACTAGGGATATTGGCGCGGCGTTCGAAAGAAGCTCGAAACTGACGAGTGCGATCCAACATAGGGTGCTTAAAATTCCATTTTCGATAGGAAAAACTTAGTCTTATGCTATGAAATTTAGTGTAGATGTAGAAAACATATCAAAGATTCGATTTCTGCAAAAAACCTAAATCGACAAAAATAATGGTCAAAATCTTTGTACCCCGCCTAGGAGGGAATTTGCTCTTGCGACTTTTGCCTGAAACCGTTGTCGCGGGTCACATATGATGATGTTGCATTTAAGCAATCAACCATGGAGTGAGTTGTGAGTCAGTGACTTCATCACCTCAATAGGCAGCTTGCAGGAAATACTTTGAAACTCTCATTTTTCTCTAATTTGACAAATCTTATGTCAGATGTTGGCGAAACTTATGTTGTGTCATTCAGTTGCTCAACTTTACTGTGATAAGTCAACTTGAATGTGATATGGCATTGCTCAAAAGTCACTTTGTGAACCGTCCAGTGCTAAGTTGTCCTCCATTGTCGCATAATTCTGGAAGGTAGATTATAGGCACGGCATTGTACAAAACTGTATGTGTCTGACCTTTCTATTGTGTTGTATTGGGATAGAGCCAAATTTTGTAATTAATTCAAGGCATATGTCAGAGAGGAGGACATTTCCAAGAGAAGTGTTTTTGTGAACTCTTGTTGGCTTTTGTAGTAAATTATGAAAGGGATCAAACCTAAACTAATTTGTTTTATTGATTTTTTTTTACATATTGCTGGAAATTGAGGCATGCAGATAATTCTTCACTATCTAATACCACCATGAAACTAAAACTGGAAGCTGTTTCTTTAAGTTTCTGTAACCAAGGTTAAAACATCCAAAAAGCATGGAAATGTCCTCACTTTTCAAACCAAGTGTGACAAATTCATTGTCTAGAAGTTCCACTGTTACAGAATGAGATCAAAATGATCAAAAGCATTAAAATTAACACTTGCTTCGTAGTATTGTCTTACTTATTACTGTGGTATGTCCAGTACATGTAGATTATATCATGGAGTGTATGAAACTTGGAGTTTGTTTGTCTGTTGTTGTTGTTGTTGTTGTTGTTGTACATTTATTTTTCCCTCAAAGAAGCACTTAAGTGTTCAAACTTTTGGTTTCTAAGAAATTCGCATTGAATTTTGTGTAATGTCTACTGTACAGGAGGTATATGCTGGAGCATGGAGTTGGTTCTCTTTTCTTTTCTTTTCTTTTTTCTTTTGTGTGTAGCAGAGCTTCGAGTAATGAAAAAAACAAGAGTAATATTGAACCAGTTTTGAATAAATCTTCCAATAATGTGTATATTGTTTGTTTATCATTACATTCATAAATCCAGATGCCACAACAGGCTCTGAGTTAGAAGAAGACGGTAAGAATGGTTTCTTGTAGCCTTCAACTAAAGTAATCTGTCTTTTTTTCCCCCTCTTTTTTTCCTGTAATATTTGTCACATGGACCCCTTATCCTGTGTACATTGGGGTCTTGAATGTGAAAAAAAAAAAAATTACTTACAGGTGTGCTGTTATATGTGTACAGAGTCATAAGTGTTGCATGCAGTAAAGCACATGATATACACACTCATTAATCAGTTGTCAGAAATTTTTGTGTATTGTGTTTGTCCTAAGGTGTATGGTTGGTCATTCATTGGCCATGCACAAATATAATATACAGCAAGAAATAGGTGTCAATAGTGGATGACTAATACAAACTTTGACGGCAGGTCCACACAGCAGGACTATGAGTCAACGTTTTGACACCTTATCTGAATATTTATCGTATTTCACACACTTATAAAGGTTCTGTTATGTAGTCTATACAGGCATTCTCAGAAGGAATTATTCTGAGCTCATCACATTGTCAACATTTTTCAGATACATGTTTATCTGATATCATTTTCAGTACATTCACCACAAAAGCATGGTTCGTTTACTACCAATCGCATGTTCCATTGTCACATGATTTTGCTGATTTTTGTCAAAGACCCATGCAAACTTTGGGTGGAAGGTTATAAGAAGAAATGCTTGGTGTGATTGTATCATAAAAGTGTCATATGCTCTGCCTTTTCAAATGTGTCGTCTCGTATGCCGCAAGCCAATATTATGTAAATTATCATTGGGGCATCTAAGACTTGTAATGTTGTGTGATCATTTACTGTGGCTTATTCTGTAGGTTTCATGAAATACTATAATATTCACACAATGTCACAGTAAAACGAAAGTTTTTGTATTATAGTACCTGCTCAGTGGGAAGGGCTTGTTCTTCTTGTGTGAGAACCATAACTGTTCTTTGAAGAGTTCCAGTTTCCAACTGTACTGTATAAATGAAGTGCTGAGGCAGATTTAAAGTATTGTCAAGGGCCACATTTTGAGAGGATTTTATGTGTCTTTTGTTTTCAAGAACAGTGCAAAAGACAGAAAAAGCACCTCTGTACAATGATCAAATACTTCCTTGTTCCTACTTTGTTTTGAAATAGTATTGTCTCCTTGTGTGCCAATTCATTGTCATGAAAACTTCACTCTCATGCTGCTTATAAAATTGACCAAATCATCTTCCTTTGCCCACTGATTTGTTTTTTTCTTCTCATTTTACTATATTTAAAAAGACTCATAATGATAAAAAAAAATCAGTAAATACGGCTTCAAAAAATCACTCACTGGTCATCACTCATGGGCAAAAGCTGTAGGATCTGTAGCTGTAATGACATTACCAGAGGACTGCATGGGGCAATCTGTTGACTCCACATGATAATACCACCTTTCATTTTTTCTTCTCATTTCTTGTATCTATGATTTGATGCATTATTTCTTCTTTACTTCTTGATTTGTAAATATGTTGTGCATTTTTTTTTCTTCAAGGGAAAGGTGGCTAACAGCTATGCTTCAGCTGAAAAAAACCCCAAATGACTAACACTGCACATATGTACTTTATCCCTAGCTTTTAACCAGGCAATAAAAGAGCATTTTACTATTTTTAGGGAAGAAAACTTGATTTCTTGACTGCTCCGAAATTTCATTAACATCACCCCAACTCATCATATCTCGTACTGTGGGCTGCGTCATTCTGCTCATGCATTCTGTCTCCAACCTATGCTCCACCATCCCTCATGTAATTTCCTCCTTATCTTACAGTCGGTGGAGGAGATGGTAATCTTCATCTGAAATTAAGGGGGGGGGGGGATGATAGGGGAAATTGTACCCTGCATCACTCCACCCATGCATTCCGTGTCAATTTATTCCGTCTGCCTACAACATTGCACCGGCTCTTGAGACTTCTACTTGTTTGCATGGCTGGCCGAAATCACTTTACAATCTAACTATGTCTTCCCCCGCTAATGGAAGAAGCTGTCCCTTGTCGTTAGATCTGCAGATTGGAGGTGGCCTTTAATAAATAAAATAAAGGGTTTTCCGGGGGAGGGGAGATTCTGTGAGGGTACACTTTTTCTTTTCTTTTTTTTTCTTTTTTTTTTTGCTCTCCGTCAGTGCCACTTCTAACCTTGTCCTGCAATATTCACATAGAAAGAAGGCTACCAGCTAGTGTCTTGTCTTCAACAGTTTCTTCCTCCTAGCCATTGAAATGAGATACAATGTATTACAGCTGCATGAATTCATTACTTATTCCTACTAAGCATGGCATTTTTATGTTGTGCTTGTAAGATCATTTTCTCTTTGAAGAAAGAAAAAAAAAAGAAATTTCAATTCTTCTTAACATTCAAGTTATCTGATTTTTTTGTTTGTTTTGTTTTGCTGTTGAGCCTAAAACTTATGATTCACATCATAAATTCAGTACATTTTTTGGGAGATGGAGGGGGTGGAGTGGGGCTGTGGGAGGGGGTTGGAGAGGGTGAGGGTGACGAGGAGACTTAAGTGATCATTTCTGTTGAGTTTATTCCAGGTTTCTACAAGTGAATGACTATCAAATGCCTGTGTACTGAATGCTTCTGACCGAAATGTGGTCATTCTGTGATCAGGTCAGTTGTATGCACACTGTTCTTTTACTAATCAAAAGATCAAACACAAACTCTTTCAAAGTCCTTTTTACCCTTTTCTGTTTGCTGTTCAAGGGATCGTTTTTCCACATAGGATGTGCAGTGTTTGGGATCGGGTAGAACATCTGAATGAGTACAGTTCCATGAACTTTGAACTCTAGTTACATCATTGAGGTATTATATTGACACCAAACTCTTTCCCCACATCTGAAATGCATTCACCATGCTATACTATTGTGTCTTGTCATTCCACCATAAGATTATCTACTACTTATGTACATTGTACCTGCATGACTGTGTGACATTGAGTACCATAAAGTGTTCTGTGCAAACAGCATACATGCATGCTCTTGGTCTGCTTGTGCTTCGTCATGCCTTAGCAGCAAAATCATTCAATTTTTATGGTTTGATTTGGTTTGATTTCTCTGTCTTTGACTTATGAAACATTTGTCACATCATCTATTAAAAAAGGGATCTTAATCACTGTAAATGAATTCTAAAATTTTGACCATGAAAACGAAATTGACTGGGATACCATGTCGGCATTTGCTCACTTGATGTTGATTTTGTACATTTCGTGCTGTCCCCCCCCCCCCCCCCCCCCCCCCCACCCTCCCAACATTCCAATTCAGCAGTCTGTTCTGTGGAAATCAGTGTACTTGTAAACGACATACAAATGAAGAAGCATTCAGTGTATTGTGCGGGGTTGGCACTGCTTAATACAGTTTGTGTCACGTGTGTCATGTGTAACTTGACAACCTTTTCTGTAATGAGTGGGAATCGATATACAGTACATATATTTATGTCTGGCTGCTGTTAACAACCATCAAAATAAGCATTAACTGACAGTTTCAATCAGTCATATATTTCAACCCTTTGCTATCTTGCTGGTATCAGTGTGTGAATAGAAATTAAACTCACATGTTTGGTTTTTTCTCTCTCTCTCTGACTGCAAATAAAGTTGTGCAAAAAAAAAAAAAAAATGACTTCACTATACAACCCCCCCCCCCAAAAAAAAAGCAAATGCAAACTAGTGGCTAAAACATTCTGCTAAAAAGTAAACTTGGCATTTGTAGTGTGCAATTGAAAATACATAGTGTTCACTTCTTTCTAGTGCTTTCCTGTATTTGTTTATTCGTGTGCTACTACATAATGCAAATTAGCCATTTGTTTTCATTTTCCAGATCAGCTTGCTCCTACTTGCCATTTTCTCATGCCATGTTAACATACCTGTCCAGGTAGAAATTAGGCCTTCATTCCTACTAGTCAACAGCATCTCTGTCTTTAATATGAATAAATATCTTATGTAAAGAACTGGTTTTGTTAGTTACATGGTGAAATTCAATGTAACCACAAACCACAATTAAAAGGAAGAGAAATATCAGTCAGTTTTGCAGTTCTTCCTACCTTGTTGCCGAAGTTGTCAATGCAAAGAATTGAAATGAAAAATCATTAGAACTCTGTCATCAGAGCAGTTACATGTGGTTATGTTGTGGAAACAATGCATGAAACAGTCTTTTTCAAGACTGCATAAAACAGTCTTTTTCAAGACTTCATAAAACAGTCTTTTTCAAGACTACATTACAATGTATATACCCTGCAGTCATAACATGCGGTGAAATCCTAAACCTGCCTTCTATATTAGAAAGTAGGTGTTAGCAAGGGGCTTTGAAGAAAATGATTCTGCATCTCAATGAATGAAAATGATTGATAAAACTGTGAAGCTCCATGTGCTGAAGTGCTATAGCACTGTCTGTGTTTAGAAAGTGATAACAGAATCACTCCTTTTCATGATTTCAGGTCAACTAAGGAAGCAAATTCTTGACCCTCGAATAGAAGAAAACACATAGGAATGCCATGTCTTTACATTGTCTTGTCCTTTCACCCTGTTGTGTGTAGCTCAGTTCATGTGTAGTATGAGATATTTCATGTGATACATTAGATATGAATATATTCATCACTATTTAGCCACAGATAATACTTTCCTCTCATATATATCCTCATGTTTTATTTGTTAATGTTCACATCAAACCAAAGTGTTAGACTGCTCCCATTGTAATGGTTTCATGAGATGCTACCTGTGACTCTCATCATTTAACCGCACCTCTCTCTGTGTCGCTATAGATCCATTCTCCAAGACTGGCAGGAAGATGGTGGGGGATGTCGACTACAACGCAGTGAAGGAAGTGGCGGGCGCCATCACCCCTGTTCCGGGAGGAGTAGGGCCCATGACGGTGGCCATGCTGATGGGCAACACAGTGGAGAGTGCCAAGAGGACTGTGGAAGGGACACTGGTGAGTTATCCGGGTGCTGCAAAAACCCATGTGCTCGCTTACAGCTGGGCAAGTAAAATGAATGGAGGCTGTCCTGTTTTAGATATCTCACCCTTTGCCTGACTGCCCGTCTGAACAAGTGGGCGAAATGTTTTATGTTGTCCCTTGGAGTTCCAAAATAGGTGTGTGCATGATTTGCTTCACATATTTTTTGCTGTGTTTCAAACTTTTCTCAACAACAAACTGCAATGGTGTGAGCTTGAATTGCTAAGTTTCACATATTGAATCTACGATAATGTATGAGGCTAGGATTGCCTTGGCGCCAGTGAAAGTTTTGTATTTGCTGGCACTCTCAACATCATGTTCCACTTTGACCTGCTACTCATTGATATGCAATAATATTTTCTGTGTCAATGAAACTGTTCCATTACTGTCCTAACTTATTTGATCACATTTACAATTTCTTCACATTGTGGTGTAGGGCGACCAGTGGAAAATGCGCTACCTCCAACTCAGACCGAAGGACCCCGTGCCCTCAGACATAGAGGTCTCCAGGGCCCAGAAGCCCAAGGAAGTCTCAGAGCTGGCCCAGGAACTGCAGCTCCTGCCCAGCGAAATTGACTTCTACGGCAAGACCAAGGCCAAGATATCTCTGACAGTCCTGGACCGACTGAAGGACAGGGCTCCTGGAAAGTACATTGTGGTTGGGGGGTGAGTAGACAGAATTATACACACACACACACACACACACACACACACACACACACATACACACACATACAAATTCAAACAGCTATGCCACTGACACTTTGTTAAATTCTGTAATACTGTATCAAGAATGGAAATATTCCGTGCACAATAGAATGAATGGTATTTGGAAATAAAACTTAACTGAATTGAAATGACTTGAATTATTGGATCATAGGATTTCTGGATTAGTTTTGCTGCAGAAATTGTTTTGTTGAATTGGCAACTCTGAATTTTACTGAGTATACTGTACTTGGACGAGATTAAAAGGAGCCATTATAAATCATTATATCTGCAAAATCATAAAGTAATTTACAAAGATTTGTCATTTGGGAGAGAAAGCTTCTGACGTAACAAAAGGCTTTTTTTAAAAATCTGTGAAACGTTGTTTCTGGCGAATTGTGCAGCATTGATAGCCAATGTGCTTGCGGATCTACAGTCTAAATTCTAGGGAGCAAGGAGCAGCAGAATTAGATAGTAGTGGCTAATCTGGATCTATGATATTTAATCAGTGTGAACGTTTGTTCTTAGGATTACCCCAACCCCGCTGGGAGAGGGCAAGAGTACCACCACCATCGGCCTGACGCAAGCCCTGGGATCCCACCTCAGGAAGAATGTGTTTGCCTGCGTTCGTCAACCCTCTCAGGGGCCGACGTTCGGTATCAAGGGCGGGGCAGCCGGGGGCGGATACGCACAAGTCATTCCCATGGAAGAGGTAAGGATATGGGGAATTATTGATCTGTTGATCCCATGTGTGTCCATCGCAGATGGGGTTCTTTTCACATGAATTAAAAAAATATAAAGGAATTTAATACCGTGGATATGCAAGAAAAGAGCTTTAAAACCACAAAGTACTAATCTTAATCCCCTCAAGATCACAGAAAGAACACCAGTGACAAAAGTCAATAAATATGTGTTTGGAAAGCAACCTGCATCTTGTGGCACTGAAAATACAGTCATTTGATATCACGTTTTTTGTTCTTTTATTCTGAGATTTATTCTTTTCATTCTGTTTGACAAACACATTTAAGACTGTTCACTCTGACAAGGAAAGTTATTGATGTTATTGTCTTTAAAACTCAAGAATTTTGAGAAGTCAGAGGCATTATTAAATTCCTTCACAGCTTTTATCACTGTACCACAAGAGTTACAAGGTCACTGCCAACATGGCCAAAGTTTAAAGAGGTATGCCAGGGCTTTTTCATGCCTTTTGTTGGGGCTCAACAGAAATCTTGGTAACCAGTTCAGATACAGGTTCTTTCCACTACTGGTTTGGAAGGATATAATATATCCTATATTGAGGTATGATGACTAGAGGTTGTGTGTATATGCTTGTAAACTTATTTTCATGTTATCATGTTCTCTTGTATCTCAACATGAGTTTGAATTCATTGTATTCACATAGATTTCTGATAAGGGGTCCTAAATTGTGGCAAATACCTAATTTTGCTTCCTTTTTGCTTTGTTATAGAATGCCAAGAGAGGCTTTGAAACCATAGTTTTTTATGTGACTGATGTATTCAGATTAAGGTTGTCAGTGATGACATATGAAAATCATGTTTGTTTAATTTTTTTTTTTTGATCCCATGTTTCTTGTTTAGTTTAATCTTCATCTGACTGGGGACATCCATGCCATCACCGCAGCCAACAACCTCCTGGCTGCGGCCATCGATGCCAGGATCTTCCACGAATCCACCCAAACGGACTCTGCCCTCTATGGCAGACTTGTGCCAACCAAGAAGGGCCAGCGTGCATTTTCCGACATCCAGCTCGGCAGGCTTAAGGTATGATGATTATCGTGAATATTCATGTCAGTAACTTGAAATATCAATGGCTGAAACCTAACAGACAATTGACAAAGTGTAGCAAAAAAAAGCTGCTGACAACTGCTTATCCAGTAGTGGCGAGCCGATGGAGTAAAATGGAGTCAAAAGGGGCCTGAGCTTTCGATCCTAGCAGAATCTTCGTCAGAGGCAAAATGACAAACAGGCAGGGAAAGCAATCACATATAAGGACTACACACAACAAGAACAGTCAGGGGAAGGCTTGGGACACAGAACAAAGAAAACAAAAGGGGATGGTTGGGAGGTCATGGGCAAAGAGCCCAACAGGTAAAGGGAGGGGGATTAAAGGAGGGTGGACAGACAAAAGGCAGAGGAGGGTCAGTGATGATCCAGATGGCCATGGAGGGCAACCTTTCACTGATCATCACTGACCCTCCTCTGCCTTTTTTCTGTCCACCCTCCTTTAATCCCCCTCCCTTTACCTGCTGGCCTCCTTACCCATGACCTCCAACCCTCCCCTTTTGTTTTCTTTGTTCTGTGTCCCTAGCCCTCCCCTGACTGTTCTTGTTGTGTGTAGTCCATATATGTGATAGCTTTCCCTGACTGTTTGTCATTTTGCCTCAGACAAAGATTCTGGTAGGATCGAAAGCTCAGGCCCTTTTTGACTCCAGACTATTGACAAAGTTAAATCCCAATGTATGATGATGATGATGAATGTGTTTCCCCTGTAGCTAGGCAGCAAGTGTTCGACTTTCGGCTCATTCTCTTGAGTGCATTCAAGTTCTGTTTTAGACAAAGAGCATTTATGTTTGTACACCAGGTTTCTGCAGTTATTGCATTGTCATAAAATTGCAAAGTCATGCAGGAAGTTGGAAAAGAATTGTATTAGTAGAGTTTTTCTGAACTATCTTATTCCCCCTTCTCCCAGCGTCTTGGCATTGACAAAACAAACCCTGATGACCTGACCGAGGAGGAGATTCACAAGTTTGCCCGTTTGGACATCGACATTTCAACCATCACATGGCAGCGAGGTCAGTCCATTGGTTTCTGTCAATCTCTAAAGTTATTACACAGTTTCCTGGTGATGAGAATTTAAAAGGTTATTGTAGTTTCAGTTTGGATGGGAATTCAGGTTTTGACTTTTTACGAGATAATTAGAAACTTCTTATATGAAATATTAAAGAGCATACAATTCTTACAGGAATTCAAAGTTTATTTGATGAAATTGGTTTTGAAATGGTTGAGGTATCCAGAAACAAAGAGATCCTGATAAAAGGTGGGTCCAACCTTTTTAGCTCACCTGAGCCAAAGGCTCAAGTGAGCTATTGCGATCGCCCTTCGTCCGGCGTCCGTCGTGCGTCGTGCGTCGTCCGTCGTCCGTCGTCCGTCGTCCGTCGTCCGTCGTCCGTCGTGCGTCGTGCGTAAACTTTTTACATTTTCATCTTCTTCTTGAAAACCCCAAGACCGATTTTCATCAAACTTGGCAGGTAGCATCCCTAGGGGGTTAGGAACTCAATTTGTTAAAATGGGCACCATGCCCCACCCAGGGGGCCCCCAGGGGGGCCCAAACCCCCCAAAATTAAGGAATCTGTAAAAATCTTCTTCTCTAGAACCAGAAGTGATAGAGCTAAGTTAATAATATGAGTTAGTACATTGATGACTGTAGTTTCAAGTTTGTTCATGGCAGAATCAGGGGTGCCCCCCTTGGGACCCAGGGGAGGGGGGTGGGGAAGGGTTCTAATGGGGCCTAAATTGTACATTTTCATCTTCTTCTTGAGAACTCCATGACCCATTTTCACCAAACTTGGCAGGTAGCATCCCTAGGGGGTTAGGAACTCCATTTGTTAAAATGGGCACCATGACCCACCCAGGGGGCCCCCAGGGGGCCCAAACCCCCCAAAATTAAGGAATCCGCAAAAATCTTCTTCTCTAGAACCAGAAGTGATAGAGCTAGGTTAATACTATGAGTTAGCACATTGATGACTGTAGTTTCAAGTTTGTTCATGGCAGAATCAGGGGTGCCCCCCTTTGGACCCAGGGGGGGGGGGGGGGGGGGTGGGGGTGAGGAGGGGTCCTAATGGGGCCTAAATTGTACATTTTTATCTTCTTCTTGAGAACCCCATGACCCATTTTCACCAAACTTGGCAGGTAGCATCCCTAGGGGGTTAGGATCTCAATTTGTTAAAATGGGCACCATGCCCCGCCCAGGGGGCCCCCAGGGGGCCCAAACCCCCCAAATGAAGGAATCTTTAAAAATCTTCTCTAGAATCAGAAGTCATAGAGCTGAGATAATACTATGAGTGAGTACAGTAATGACTGTAGTTTCAAGTTTGTTCATAGGAGATCCAGGGGTGCCCCTCTTGGGGGTGGGGGGGGGGGGGGGGTGGTTGGAAGGGTCCAAATGGAGGCCTGAATTGTACATTTTCATCTTCTTCCTGAAAACCTCATGATGGATTTTTGTCAAACTTGGCAGGTAGCATCCCTAGGTGGTCAGGATCTCAATTTATCAAACTGGGCACCATGCCCCACCCAGAGGGCCCCAGGGGGCCCCAATTCCCCCAAATTAAGGAATCTTGAAAAAATTGGGCCCTTATTGTACATTTTCATCTTCCACTTGAGAATGCCTCGTCAAATTTTGGTAGAGCTGTGAATAATTTAGATTAGTGACTGCGTGAAAGGTGAACTTGCGATACTCAGGTGAGCGCTAGACCCGCGGGTCTCTTGTATTTTTTCAATATCTGTGTCCTGTTTTGTTTTTGTAGGAGCAAGGACAATTGACATGACTTGATATCATTCATTCTTATTGATAATGCTGCTTCCATGTTGCAGTGATGGACACTAATGACCGCTACCTGCGCAAGATCACAATCGGACAGTCCCCGACTGAGAAGGGCTTCACTCGCGAGACCCAGTTCGACATCACAGTGGCCAGCGAGATCATGGCCATTCTCGCCCTGACCAACAACCTGGCCGACATGCGCCAGCGCCTGGGCAAGATCGTCGTCGCCAGCAACAAGCAGGGCGAGCCCGTGACGGCTGATGACCTCGGTCTGGGCGGGGCCCTCACCGTGCTCATGAAGGACGCCATCAAACCAAACCTCATGCAGACTCTGGAGGTAATAATGACTGAAAGGGGATGTTTGCAATGATAATGGGGTTGCCTGGGTGTAATGATGATCATTTAAATGTTGAAGGTGATGGGGATAATTTGGAAAATGATGAAACTTGTGACTGGTGGTGGTGGTGGTGATGATGATGATTATGAATGCTGTGATAATGATTAATGTGATTATTGTATTTTTTTGTAAAAAAAAGAAGAAGCGTGAACTCTAATTACCCATTTTTTTTTAGGAAAGCAAGAGAAAAAGTGTCATTGAATTAGTCTTTGCAAATTTTCAATATGAGTTGATATAAAATCTTAAGTTGTATGTTAAACCATTTTAATTTGCCAGTGCCATTTTTTTTTTTTTGAGCTTGTTTGGTAAATTAAAATGATTTAAAATGAGCCTACCATCTGTGTGTGAATCAATCTCATATTTTTTAAAACCTTTGTGAATGAAAGGAAATGATGTCACAGTAGTTTAGACAGCAATGCTATTTTCAGAGAGCATGGGGACCTTAACGTAAAAATTGTGCATTAAAGTTACTTCCCACTTTGGTCAAACTGTGCGTTCATTGTGTCGTATATCATATGTGAGTTGTTTTCATCAATGTTCTATTTTCCAGGGTAACCCAGTGTTTGTCCATGCTGGACCGTTTGCCAACATCGCCCATGGAAACTCGTCCATCTTGGCTGACAAAATAGCGCTCAAGTTGGTGGGAGAGCATGGATTTGTCGGTGAGCCATCCTGGTACTCATTACGCAAGAAAGTCTCGGATTTAGCAGTGCTACCTGGTTTAAAGAAATCATTCCTTTAGATAGTGGCACTTCCTCAAAGTCTTTCGCAATTTCTTACCCACAGAGACTAATTGTCAATACTGAAGATAAAAGATGTGTGATTGAAGATTTACAGAATAGTTATCGAGAAAATTTCAACTACGCCCAGCCACTTGAAAGTTTTGAAGCTGTTGAAGCATAGAAGATACTAGCAAATCATTTGTGAATGCACTTTGTTCAAAGTTCAGCAACCAAAAAATTAAAGAAGCATTGAAAAAATCTATGTCTTTGCTTCCATCAATAAAGATTGAAGTCACACACAATCAGTGGTGTGATTGTGGTTAAACTAGTTCTTAGCTCACTTGAATTGAAAAGCTCAAGTGAGCTATAGCAATTGGTTCACTTTCCAGGGTCCATTGTGCATAAGCTTTTCACATTTTGTTGTCGTAAAAATTGGTAGCTGGATTGCAATGCTTGGATGAGTTGAGTTGAGTTGAGATTTGTTTAACACTTCTATGAAAGCAAATAACCAAAACAGACAGCATTAAAAAGAATAAGACATATATAAAACCATGAGAATTACAACGACATTCATGAGATACACGAAAAACAAACTGATTGGAAAGTGTTAGGCGACAGGCAGGAAGGCAAAGCCTTATATTTAAGTCTGTCTCTGAAAAGAACAATTGCATTAATGTGTCATCATGAGTCATGTTATTCAAATATTGTTTGTTAATTACAAAAATATCTTGTATTCAGCAAATTGATACAATGTCATGCTAACATGCACACGTAGGCACACACACACACCCTAACTCATAAATAGCCCAACAATCAGAAAATTAGTTGTATGAATTTATGAGGTAAAGCCTGTTCCTCCTCATGATAAGCCATGCAGTTCTCTTTATACCTCCTTGGGCAAAGTAACAGAAGCTTTGTGACCTATGAAATGCTTGATTTGAGTTGAAGTCAAACACTTAACCTGAGTGCAGTTGGGCTGCCTGATTATGTAGGTGTATCTCACAAGTGGGAAGTAAACATCTGTTAGGTTGACTATGCTGTGACCACACTATTTAACTCCCATATTTTATTCTTTTTTCCATTCCAGTAACTGAGGCAGGCTTTGGATCTGACATTGGTATGGAGAAGTTCTTTGACATCAAGACCCGCTACTCGGGCCTGAAACCCAGCGCGTGTGTGATCGTAGCCACTGTCAGAGCCCTGAAGATGCATGGAGGTGGACCTAATGTGAGTTGACACATTGTTGTCACCTGATTGCTGCCTCCCATTTGAATTTCTAAGCTTTTAAAATTCTGAATTTTTAAATTCTGAAATTGCCTAATGTGAATTTTTAAATGTCATGGAATGCACTTGCTAATAATATCCTTTCAGCAGCGCCATTGGAATTCACTTGTCAAGATGATGCCAATGCTCTTGCTGATTATATTAACAGTGCCATTGGAATTCACTTTTCAAGATGATGCAAGCTGTATTTGCCATTTGTAAAGTTATGTTTGTTGTTTTTTTTCCCCATTTTGTATATTTGTGTAGTTACTGTGGAGAGGAAAGCGCCTAGTACATTGTAGGCTATGCCTACAAACAGAAAAGTGGCTAATAAAAAACATGTAGTTTTTCAATGAATCCTTTTGTTATTATATAGGCATTTGCTCAACATAGTAATCTCCCACAGTTTAAGTATGAAAAGAAAACAAAAATGCTTAAAATCCAGCACAGAGAATGAGGTTACTGACAATGTTCAAGCATCTCCCCCTCCCCCCCCCCCCCCCCCCCCCCCCCACACACACACACTTTAGTCTCCACTTTAGAAGTAACAAAATATGTATACCATGTATTTCATTTCTTGTTTGTTTCTACAGGTGACTGCTGGAAAGCCACTCGCTCCAGAGTACAGCCAGGAAAACCTGGAGCTGCTGGAGAAAGGTTTCTGCAACCTCCGGAAACAGATTGAAAACACAAAGTACTTTGGAGTCCCGTGTGTGGTGGCCATCAACCAGTTTGCGTAAGAATTGACCTTTTTAAAACTTTGATGGAGATGTTTAAATGTGGTTTAATGTATTAAATGGCTTTAATGAGTAATGATTCTTCGTTTCATAATGCTTTAATTTGCTGGAGTAAGGAAGCCATCAACAATGTACAATAAGTTGAGTTTAAATGGAAGCTGGACCACTTTAAACAATGATTGTGTGCACCATTCTCTGGAATTCACATTTTCTACTTTAATTCGAGATGTCAGCTTTGCCTGTCAGTTGAGAGCTAACAGATTTAGGTAACTGATTATGAAGTATTTGGTCTGATTGTGTTTTGAATACTGTAAAAGTGGGAATTTTCGCAGTGTTGAAATTTTCGCACATTTCGCGCAACCAGAAACTAGCGCAAAAATAAAAGCATGTGAATATTTTTGCTTGCCACACTTGACAGTAGACGATGTCTTGATTCTGCAGAATTAAAACCTTGCAAAACTCATCTTACCCAGCCGAGCGCGAAAAATTACTCAAGCGAAAATATTCACTTTTACAGTAGTTTGTATGGATAGTCCACTTTCTTGTTGTATTTGTGAGAAAGTCAGCATATAATGTTGTACCCAAGTCAGTTTCACATCTTTCATATAAGCTGTTTTATCCTCATATGTTTAACAACCATGTGTAAAGAATCAACTCATTAAAACTTGATCTATATGGACACATTTATTCATTAAGAACTATGAGATTGTGATATAAATGTTGGAATTTATCCTCAACGTGGCAAGAAATGACTGAATACAAGCATGATTTTTCCCACATTTGAGATTGTGCACATGATGATCAAGACTCAAATGCATAATGCACACCAGGAGTTGGCCTTTGGTAATACAAATGTTATGTGATCTAATATCTCTGTATACCGCAGCTCAGACACGCCAAATGAGTTGGCCCTTCTCCAGCATCTGTCCAAGGAGTGTGGAGCCTATGATGCCGTGGTGTCCAACCACTGGGCCCTTGGTGGAGCTGGGGCAGTGGAACTGGCCAAGGCTGTGGAGAGAGCGTGCTACCAGCCCAGTGAATTCAACTTCCTCTATGAGCTGGATGTAAGTCCTGTTTGTCTGTACTTCTATTATAATTTCATTTCATTTCATTTTATTTCAAGCTATTTTTATATATCTCAATCCCAAAATACATTGGATATCACAAAATAGAATGATGCATGCCGTGATATTCAGCTTGGATGCACAATAAAATATTACCAACATATGAGGAGTTTATTTGCAAAAGGGGCTAGATCCACTTTTAGTACTTTAGAGAAAAACTGGTTTGTTTGTGAGAATTTGTACACAAGTGTATGGAAAATCAAAATCGTCTCTGAAAAACAGGTAGGTGGGGCCTTTTGCTGTCGCTGTTGTTTTTGCTATCACTTTGTCAACTACGTATTTACTATTGTCGGCTATTTTGTGCACTGTCTAAACAAATTGTGTCATTAATGTTGAAGGAACACTAAAGAACATCTAAAGGCCAAGTTTTCTAGTGACCTTCACAAATTCCCAGCAAATTTAACACCTCAAGAATCTTTTGGCTCAAGTAACAGAAATGCAGTGTATGTGTATCAACTCCAGGGTGGGAATTTGCTTGGATTTTTGTTTGAAAAAGGGCTAAAATTTATTCCACATTCCTTCCCAGTGGTTCTTAAGCATGCATGCACACCATTGTCTCACAAGTTCTGATTCCAAGAATATGCCTGTAAATATGGCATGTATAGTGGTTGCCTGATCTAGTTAGAGAGAATCTAGTATTTTTGCCTCCTGATGTATGCAGAGGAGTAACTATGGATCAATCTTATTGTTTGCACAGAAACAATATTTTACAAAATCAAAAGATGTTCTTGAATCTTGTATTCCATGCAATTTGATATGAGCTGAATCATTACACTCCTCATGTACAGAGGCCCATCGAGGAGAAAATCGCCACGATCGCCAAGAAGATCTACGGCGCCGACGACATTGAGCTGTCCGAGGAGGCCCAGAAAAAGATTGACCGCTACCGCAGCCAGGGGTTCAACGACCTGCCCATCTGCATGGCCAAGACTCATCTGTCCCTGTCGCACGACCCCAGCCTGAAGGGCACCCCCAGCGGCTTCAAGCTTCCGATCAGAGATGTACGGGCCAGCGTGGGAGCGGGATTCCTCTACCCACTGGTTGGCACTGTAAGTCATTGTGCTTCATATGATAAATATGTGTTTGCTACTGAATGGTCATACCTACATGACAGTGTCAGTGTATTCAAATTGGGACATAGCTATAGGTCCTGATTGAATAGGGAATTTGAAAACATCTCTTCTAATGTTTCTGTATGTAAAATGTTTGCCTACAAGTCAATGTTCTTTATGCCCTAATGTGAGTCGGAAATATTCAAAATTATCTCAATTTGAGAGTGATTACAGTTTGTGATTCTTGTGTTAGCTAGAATGCATAATTTTCCATTCACACTTGAAGTGAGTTACTTGTTTGAGAACTCCTTGTGCAAGGAGAACCTTTTGTAACAAAGTCAAGAGCAACAACAATTTCCCATGGCAGAGACATTGTCTCGTTGTTTACAACAAATGCAATATTTTTATGTTGAGCAATTACCAAATTGGCAATTCAATAGGTTACCATAGCATTTGCCCTACCCTCCCCTGCAGAAGTGCCAAACATTCAGGGGATCAAAATCATTGAATCTTCAGTGCATTAAAAGGCAGCATAAACTAACTATAGCTGCATTTCTGTGCACAGCTGTGTATCTGCACGCACTTAGTGACACAAGACTCAATGTCAATAGAATTCACAAGATGTAGCAATGTACATGCATGATTGATTGATTAATTGATTTGAATTTATTTCTCCTTCATGTTCACAATAACAAAGAAACAGATTTGATGAATTACAATGATTATTACAATACAGTGACATTTAGTTTTATGTGACATAGGCAATAGTCAAGATGTATACTTCAGCAACAAAAGGTAAAACAAATTAGAAATTAGAACAAAAGTGGGGGGACCTAAATCAAAAGCATAGCTTGTATATTTTAGGCCCCGTAAAATTGGATGCGTGTCAAAGCGTGCACAGAAATAGTTTAGATTAAAAACTGAAGGTTTGCTTCAATATGAGAAAGAGGAAAGAACAGAGAACAAGAAATGAAGGAGTAGATGAGACATGTTGAGATGGGAGGGTAAAGAAGAGTTGAGAGAAGGAGGGGACCGAGAAGGAGGATTACTAATTTCATACAGAATATCATTGCAGTCTGTTAACTGTTTGGAGGTCATGTTAACACTGGGTAGAAAGCATGCATGAGATATGACAGTGAATGAAACATTATACTACATGTATGTATTAAAGTAGTTGCTGTGGTATCACATTATCTGAAAGTGTGATCATGAGAGTTTTGTTTAGTGTCTTGTGTGACTTCAGTATTGTCCTTGAAATCTTTGCTGGCAGTCACTTTTTGAATACTGTCCAAGCCAGCACAGTGAGTGACCAATTGGTTTCAACCATTGCAATATTGCCACACGCTGGCAATGGTCAGTGTTGTGTGGACGCGACTTATAAAGCCCCCGTTCCACTATCACGATTTGAACCCCGATCTGTCCCGATCTAGTAGATCGGGAGAGAGCGGCAACAGCGTACGGAGATCGGAAGCATCGTAGCAGCAGCGTGTGGAGGTCGGGGTTGGAGCGGGCATTTTTTCAGATCGGGAAGAAATTTTGAACCGGTTCAAAATTTCTTCCCGATCTCCCCGATCAAAATTGACATATTTTTAATCGTACGGCAAGCGGGGAGAGCGTAAACGCAGTGGGGAGAGCGTAGTGACGGCGTAAACGCAGCGGGATGAGCGTAACAAGGTCTTTCTGAGCGTAGTAACATCGGCACAAGAACGGGAAGTAATTTTAGCTGTAATTTTAGAAGAAGAAGAAGAGATGAAGAAAAAGAAGAGAAGAAAGCAGCGAAGCAGCTACCCAAAAGGCGAAGAAAGAGAGACGTACTGCACGTGATGCTGAAAGAGGAGGAAGAGGACATAGCAGAATTTTGTAGAATATGAAATCATCTACAACTGGAGGAAGACGGACTATAAAAGCAAGGACATCAAGAAAAAGCCTTGGAAAAATCAGCACGTCTTTGTTTATACAATGGATTGCTGCAAAAGAACCGTGAGTTGAGGAGCCTCTTCGAGGTCCACAGTATATTTCTTCGGTTCTGCATGCTAATAAAAGTTGACTGACTGCAGACCGACAGTCGAATCGGGGTACATCGGGGCACATCGGGCACTTTTCAGCTCTCTGAACGGGGTAAGAGCGTGATAAGATCGTATAGATCGTTCGGAGCGTAGATGCAGCGTGCATCGATCGGATAACATCGGCAACATCGCACTGACAGCGTAGCTACATCGTTCAAAAGCGTACCGGCAGCGGCAGAGATCGTAATGTCTCATTCTCGATCATCGTAGTAAGAGCGTAGCAAGCACTTGGTAGTCGTAACTGCAGCGTGCTTAGAGCGTTCTAACATCGTACTGTGTCCAGATCGGCTCAGGTTTTACCCGATCCTTCCCGACCTGAGAAAATTGTCAAATCGTAGCGAGAACGGCATAGTGGAACGGGGGCTTAAGCTTGACACATTTATACTGTAGTTCTGAAAAGTTTGCACTGTCCTGCTAATTTGTCAAATTGATTTACAACCTCTTATTTTATGACCAATTCAAAAACAAAACAAAACACACACACATGCACACACAAAAGCAAAAACAAAAGCAAAACAAAATGATTTAATTGAAATGAGAATACAAATGTAGTTTCTGAAAGGGTATGTCCATCCTCGTCTACTGACAGTAATGCACTTCTGGAGTCGCTGTCACTCTGTATGAATGTTTGCCATTGGTATTACTATCAAACTTTTCCATTTTATCTTCTTCAATAGATGAGCACCATGCCTGGCCTTCCCACAAGACCATGCTTCTACGACATCGACATCGACTCGGAAACCGAGACAATTTATGGGCTCTTCTAAGGATCCTGGAATTGTTGACTGAAATGTTTAGAGGTCACAACTATGGTACTATTTTTTTTTTTTTTTTTTGTTTCTCCTGGAAACATGAATACACATTTCTATTCCTTCGTGGATATTTTTGTATAAATTTGGGCACAAGTGTTCCATTATAATGTGTGTGCTTAAACCTGCCTATATGAAAAGTGACAAAAGAAATGACACAAGGTTAACATTTTGTGTTGCAAACAAGTACAATAGAATGGCATCAGAAATGTGGCTATATAAAATCATTAGGATCATTTGATTGATGAAAGAAAAAGAAATTGATCAACTCAAACATCAAAGTGTGTGATTAATCTGGGCCCTGCATTATAGGGGGTGCCGCTGACATTATGTTTGTTTTGTACAATGTTAGGCATTCTGTGACACTTAAAAGTGCATGGCCCACATTTGTACAAGGAACATTGAAAGCAAAGCATCAGAGGATTTTTCACTGTCAAATTATTTCATGCAAGCATCAGTCATGCAATATGGTTTTAATTTGGCAAAGACACAGAAAGTAGACACATTCCATCAATTCTGTTTTATTCTTCTTTTGTACTACTCGGGCAATGTTCTTGGTTTTACAGAAATCATTGTCCCAATTGAGAGAGTATTAGAGTATGAGTAAGAGAGTGACAGTTTTCAAGACATGATTTTGTAATTTGGAATAATGGAAATCTTTGTGGTACTACCAAAGTAGAATTTGGTAAGTAACTATTGGTTTATATTAAAGGTGTGTTGTGTTATTTTCTCCTCTTTTTTTTCAAGAAGGAAAGAATGTCGGCTAAATGAATGCATAATGATAAATTCTTGGTTTTTATTTTGCTCATCAAAATTTTGTATTCAACATGTTGATAGGTCGTGTGGGTTGTTTTATTAGTACATTCTCTGCAAAAACTGAAGGGGAATGTGAGGTTCTTGAAATCAATACATCATCAAAATGCTGAAGAAATCTACTAAGGCTGTTTCAGTCATATATTGCTTTACTACATGGTAGGTCTTGAAAGCTGTGTCAAACAGTGCCAAGATGCTACACAGGCTATTGCAAAGACATTTAGTATATAAGTGGAAGATAAGTCACTTGACCTCAAAGTGGACATGTCATCATTAGAAGCATCATTATCAGTGTAAATTAAGGGAAACCCCTTTATAACAAACTTGCTCACAACGAGGAACTGTTTGAAATGCGGTAAAATGAGAGGTTCCGGCGACCATGATGGTTGTATTGTTCTTTGGTTTCTTTTGTTATTGTTGTATTGATAGATTATTCGCTTCCATTAGTGCCTACACAGAATGTCTGGGAAACTATTGTATGGATCTTTTAAGTCGTTTAAGGCCAGATAATGGTCAGTGAATATAGTATTAAAGTCACAATAGATTTTGCCTTTGATTCTAGCCATGTGACCTCGCCTCCATTTCCTTTTCCAATCTCGGCATCGGCAACATACTGCAATGAGGGTGAGTCCTTGAAATGAAAAATTTCAGACTATACACCCAGGGAGGCAGCATACTGTATACGCTATAATTTTCGCGTACATAAATTTTCGCGAATTGCCGCTGTCACACATTTTCGCGAGTGGTTAAATTCGCGATTGGGGGACCAGAGAAAATATGAAGTGGCAAAGAAAGTGTGAATTTTCAACTTACTAGCAAATAATTGATACTAGTTATACACTGCATGAAAAAGACTTGCCAAACTCTGCAAACTAGTAAGTTAGAATTCAACATTTTTGAAGTGGTTAAGTCCATCGCGCTAGATTTCTGACGAGTGGTCCCCTTGCGATAATGGATTGGCTCTCTACAGTATTCGTAAGTGCACGTGCGTAAACAAGCTTATCCAGTATGGTCTATTTGGTAAGCCGTGACATGGTATACTAGTACTGAAATGTTTGTATCATCAAGGCAAGGGATTCATTTTGGAAGGTAATATTTTCGCGTGTTGTTAATTTCGCGAATAGCTCCCGACTCGCGAAATTCGCGAAAATAAAACCCCCGCGAAATATATAGCGTATACAGTACTGCAATGAGGGTGAGTCCTTGAAATGAAAAATTTCAGGCTATACACCCAGGGAGGCACCATTGCAATGTTGGTAGATGCATATGCATGGTATGTTACAAAAAAAAGGAATATTGCCCAAGGTTCTGACCTTCTAACATTGTATTATACACACCTGGGATACATTTCCCTGGATTTTACCATGATTTTACACACCAGCATTGCTTAGCCTTCTATATTATCTTTGTAATGCCATACATGTATTATGTTTTGTCCGCTGTATGCAGATCATATATATATATATATACCAAGCAAGGGCAAACTTTGAAAGCAGAATGATAATGAAAAACAACAAACAAACAAACAATGGGACTGGAGATTTGTAAACCCTGAGGGCAGTATAACTGCAAAGACACGTAGCAAACCTCCACATGCTTATCTTTTCACACAATGAATATCTCAACCCACTATGATGCATGGTGTCCATACCTATAAATTCATACCTATAAATTCATGCCTATAAATGTAGGAAAGCCGTTTGCTGACTGTGCCTGTCTTTTGGATTTTCTGCCACAAGAGAGGCAGGCGTGTGGTTTTGGTGACTTATTTGCTTAACGAAGAATGAGAGGAACTGAAATTAAATTTACAGGGTGTACTGATTACTTAGAAAACACTTCCTGTGGGGGAAAAAAAAAGGTAAATGATTGAAATGAAATGATGACATGATTATTTATCTGTAGTTGTATTATATTCTGTTCTCATGGAACATTGTTTAATGTGAAATAATTGCTTCTGTAAAATAATTGTCTATTCTACCTATCAGCACTTACGCTTGGTAGGATTAACATGAAAAAAAAAAATGTTTGTAATTTTCTTGTCATGGAAGTTAATGTGAACATTTCATGTGGTCAAATACAATTTGCACAAAGTAATGTGTAATGTTTTCTTTTTTGTGTGTTACGAATATCTACATGTATTTGAAAATTATGTCAATGTATAGTTTATTATGTTTTGTGAATGAATACACTGCAAATGCATTGCATCAAGAAAGCTATTTTGTTCATTGAAAATAAAGTCTATGAAGAAATCGTTGAAAGAAGAAAACCTACTGGAGCAAGTGTCTATTTGTTATACCCCCGCCAAACGAAGTTTGAAGGGGGTATATAGGAATCAGCGGACGGTCGGGCGGTCGGGCGGTCGGTCCGTTGCAAATCTTGCGTCGCGAACTACTTCCTCAGTTTTCAACTGATTCCCATAAAACTTGGCACAGATGTGTGCCTTGGGTTGTAGATGTGCAAGACGTATTTTTTGACAGTACCCAAAAGTACGTTGCCATGGTAACGGCATATTATGGGCAAAAATGGGTACAAATCTTGTGTCGCGAACTCCTCCCACAGTTGTTGATCAATTTTTATGAAATTAGGTACAGATGTTCATCTGAATATGTTAATGTGCAAGACACATATTTCCGCAGTGGCAAAAAGTGCGTTGCCATGGTAATGCCATGTTATTGGTAAAATATAGGGCAAAATGCTTCATGGCAAAACTGCTTCATCAGTGTTCTTCCAATTCTCATGGAATTCATATTGAATGTTTGTCTTAGGATATAGGTCAGCATGACACATTTCTTGACAGTGACAAAAAGTATGTTGCCATGGTAACAGCTCACATATTATGAGCCAAAATGATGGAAAATTTTGTGTTGCAAACTACTTCCTCAGTTTTTGCCCAATTTCCATGAAACTTGGTACAGATGTGTGCCTTTGGTTGTAGATGTGCAAGACGCATTTTTTGACAGTACCCGAAAGTACGTTGCCATGGTAACGGCATATTAATGGCAGAAGATCAAGGAAAGATCTTGCGGATTTAACTACTTCCTCAGTTTTTTGACCAAAGCTTATGAAATGTGGCACACACCTTGATCTTGGTGGGAAGATGTGGAAGACATATTTTTCGGACGTGTCGGAAGCTGCGTTGCCATGGTAATGGCATATGAATGGCAGAAGATCAAGGAAAGATCTTGCGGATTGAACTACTTCCTCTGTATTCGACTGAAGCTCATGAAATGTGGCACACACATTGGTCTTGGTGGGAAGATGTGCAAGACATATTTTTCGGACGTGTCGGAAGCTGCGTTGCCATGGTAACGGCATATTAATGGTGGAAGATCAAGGAAAGATCTTGTGGATTGAACTACTTCCTCAGTTTTTGACAAAAGCTTATGAAATGTGGCACACACAATAGTCTTGGTGGGAAGATGTGCAAGACATATTTTTCGGACGTGTCGGAAGCTGCGTTGCCATGGTAACGGCATTTAAATGGCAGAAGATCAAGGAAAGATCATTCCATGGGTAAGACTGTCATCACGGGGCGGGGGTATTAATCACCTTAAGTGATATTTCTAGTTGTGTCTGCATTCATTTGAAGATTGCATCTACTCCAAAAGGCAGTACATTTTTGAGTTATATTATAATGTGTGTCCCTTCCAGTTCTTGCAATTTTTAAAAGGTACTGTGAGGTGACGACTCTGTTTTTGTTATATGATAGATACACATAGTGTATAACACTCATAAGCATATGCATGTAGTGTCACAAGTATATTTCATCCTGAATATTCCTACTGACTCTACAAGAGGACAGCATATTAGGTGTTACAAAAAACACTTCCCACTTTCGAGCCTTAACAGCTCAAAAACTATATATCAGATAACACTGACATAGATAGGCGCAATAGTTGAATAGTGTACAATTTTGATGGAAGTGATTTGAAAATGAGCACATAAATCAGTTTCATTAAATTTTATATTTATTTTTAAGTTAGGTTTCAGATTTTGCTCTATTTTCAACCCTCTGTACAAAACTTTAATTTTGCACAGGGGTCAATTGGTGTGTGTGGGAGTGTGTGGTTAACACCCAGACATTGGTCCTGAACAATGGCCTGGGTTTGACTGCTCTTGCTACATATTCATGAGAAATTTCACTGTCACAGCTAGTCTCTATTTATCCTGATATTGTAGTGTATGCAAGGACATGAAAACATGTGCTTATCTTTTTCATGTGCATGCATTTTACCCTATACCATGAATTCAGACTAGCAGTACCCAGGGCAATCCATCATGAATTATTAATAAAGCATTCATGTGTGTTGGAGCAAGAGTCCTGAAGCCTAATCAGCAGAGCTCTGAAAAGATGGTATTTGTAGTATTCATGTCTATTGTTCAGGGTCATTGTAAGTACACACTCACATACACATCATTGGTTCTTAAGTAAAGTTTAATTTTGTACAGAGCGTTCAAATTTAACCAAAATCTGCAACTTAACTTTAAAATAAATCATGGATTTAACCAAACTGATTCATACTCTCATATTCAAATCACCTCCAACCAAATTGTACACTATTCAGCTATTACTCACATCAATGACAGTGTTATCTGATGTATAATTTTCCAACTATTAAGGATCAAAAAAGGGAAATGTTTTTGTGAACACCTAAAATGTGCAGTCTTTAATGGGTTGACATTCTGTTATCAAACATCACTCAATACAATTGATGTATAAATACATAGAGCAATGTATTACCGGCCTCTTCACAAGCATCCAGTCACAAATACCACACGTGCATGCATGATAATGGTTAGATGGTCTATGCAGAATGTATAATGTGTGCAATGGACTGATGCTTTACTACTAGTATTCATTAGTATCATTGATGCAATGAACCACATAGAATAGAAGCAGAACTTGTACAGGCACTGATACATTCAACATAGAAAACGAACAAAAGTTGCTCACAGAATCTTGTGTTCGATAAATTTAATTAACACAATTTTTCCCCCTTGGTTTTCACTTCACAGAAATTGTTGCCATGACACGTGCTTCATTGGCATTTGTGTTTAGAGAAAAAAAAAACCCGACAAACAAAAAGTTTTTCTTATCCTGTACAATATTCTGTGGATTTTTTTAGTAGTGTACAAGTAATTGGCCTCGGTATGCTACTTTAGGTGCAGATGTGCTGGTAATTTTTTTTTTTTTTTTTGGCAAAATCTGTCAAAGATCGCTGAACTGTGGCTTAGAATGCCATATGTTTCAGCGTTAACTTTATCTGGATCGTCTGGTAGAAATATCTGATCCTGAGGGCATTATGTATATTAATGGGCAATTGTTTGTACTGCATAGAGTGATAGTGGCAAAATTTCAAGCAGAAATGTCAGTGTGCTTTTATTAAAGGAAACCAAAACCTGAATATGAATGTGACTTGAGTGAAAGCAACAATATTAGTTCAACATATCAGTGAAGGGAAAATTGGACGTTTCATTCAAAAGTTATGAATTTTTGTAAGTTTGGTGCCATCCTCGCTTGATAAGGAGATTACTACACTTCATGACGTCTTTATGAACAACAATATAAAGAAGATATAAGGAGAATCTTATTCCAGATCGCCTGTATAGTTACTGCATATGTTAAGGGTAATATCATTCCCCCTGTTTTCTGAAAGAGGTAAGTCAAGCACTCTTTCATTATGCTAGAAAAGCGCAAATTTGTTGGTTAGTTGGAATGCACACGACAATGGCTATAAAGCCAGGGATGTCTCTTTAAACTTCCCTGCTACAATCATTCAGATTTTGCATGACGACAGGATGTATAATGGTACTGATCGGTACTTTTTGGTTACATCTACACAACAACAACAACAACAACAACAACAACAACAACAACAAACTCCTCCCTTTAGTAATCATAATAGCGTAACTTTTCAACAAAGGTTTAGAGCAAAATAATTTGACAGGAGAATTTCTGCATTTATTGACTAACTTCTGTGTGAACATCAAAATTATCCGTTCGGTCATGATGAATAAGCATATAGAGAATGATCACACTTTAACAGTCACTTATACAAGAGTTATTTTTGGGAGGTTTGTAAAACCAGGGAGGTGCCAGAAAAGGAGTATAGAAACAAGAATCATTCTTTCGTACCCATGCTCAGTGCCGCCGAGAAGTTTTGTGCTTTATTGTTTATAAATTGCTTTGACAAAAGACAGCACTTCTGTTTAAGTAAGTATCATTCCTAAAATACAACATACCTAGCCAGTGGCAATTCACTGTCGCCTTCAATATTTCCGGCCGCAATCATTTTAAGTGTCTTGTGCAAAGGATATAGGACACGCAACGAAAATTAGTACAAAACTTCTTTAAATGTAAAATGCTACTAAACACGAAGAGCTACGCACGAAATAGTCAAATACTTAATTCGAAAGATGCAATATTCAAGTGCTAACTATGGCAAACAATATTACACAAAATTAATGTGCACAATATGGTTAAAAGTTAACTTTTCTATGAGATACTGTTACTCCTTTAACTCACTTTGGGGTGTTAAAAATTAACAAGCAGATTTGAAGAAAAACTTGTGGTTGTTCGGTACAAGATTACCACCAAGTTCCATACAGGATTTCAACATTTCCTCTGACATAGTACAGCTTAAAATTGTTTATATCACGAACATCACTTTTGGTCTCCATATCCAAACTCTATATAGAGCGACTTGGAGCATGGAACATCAAAGCTAGAGAATAATATTATGGTGAAATACCAAGTATTCAATTTTCGTGCTATAGAACCCACGCATATATTTGCACAAATTGCGAAAAGATTCCACTCCTTCTCTGACACCTCTCTGATTAAACACTCAGTTTCTGGTGTATGTTTGAAGACGAAATCCACCCCAAAACTGAATAAACTTCAAAATAAAGAGACAATATTCCCTACATAACGATATAAAAATGACAAAAATCGGATAAGAAATAAGGAAGATATGACATTTTGAATTTTCACTTTTTTTTCGAAACATTTCTTGACGAGTCCTAATGAAAAATCAAATGAGCGAGTTGATGATGCCATATTCACACAAGTTTTCATGTATGTTATGAATTATATGAAATTCTGAAAAAAACCTATATTCTGGCAGCAAATAAAAGTAAAAGCACGTTCTCATACCAAGATATGTCAGAGTTAACATTTGTTCTTTTTTATTTTGGGTGGTTTTAAGGCAGGTTTTATATTTGTACTGCTGAAATATGAGATCATTGTCATTTGTGATTATGAAATGAACAAGAAATTATGTGAGAGCATGACATTGTAAACTTGCTCATTTGAATATTCAGAAGGCTACACTATAGTCAAGAAATGTTTTCGAAAAAATGAAGTTTTGAAATGTCATATCTTCCTTATTTCATATCCAATATACTTGTCATCTTTGTATCATTCTATAGGGAATATTTTTCTCTTTCTTTTGAAGTTTTTTTTCCCTTGGGTGGATTTCCTGTTTTAAGTATACTGCTGTTGTTTTATCTTCCATCCTTTCACCCCCTCTCACCTATCCTAAAACTTTCTTTTTTTTTAACGGTTAGGTTTGTTTGTTTATAGAAAATCAACATATTTCATACAGTAAGAAGAATGTTTTACATAAAGGTGAGCTTACTCTAAGGGCATTCGACATTCACATTTTTTCCCCTTTTAAATCCATACAGTTCTTGAAAGAAAAATGACATCAGACATTGTTACCAACAAGAAACGGCCCCGGAAACAGCAAATATTACGTGAACATAGAACTAGGGAGTCGTTGTGTTGTGATTGAGTGAAAACACTGTAAAAAATGAAGTATGAAATATGATAAACTGCACTGTATAGATATGGCTTGGACCCAGCATAAGGGGGTCAAACTATGGATGATTAACAATTAAACAATGAAACATTTACCTGAAAAGAGAATGTTTCACAGACCTCCAAATGATCGACTTATGATATAATAAGTCACACAAACACGCACACACATACATTATGTATATGGTGTGTGTGTGTGGGGGTGTATGTGTCTGTGTTATGTTACATATTTTGTTATGTTATGATTGTTTTTCAGGAAACCACCTCAGCTTCTCCGTGTCATTGCACGCTTCCTGCAGAACTTTTTTCCGCTTTCATAATCATTACATCACAGTTCTATCCGTGCAAAATACCACAATGCTCACTTTCCGCGCCTCATTCGCGGCTTGTTATGGTCGAGTGGTTACTGGAGTATGTAATCTTCGTTGGTGTGTACACGTGCGCGCTTACGTCTCGTGCTGAGACAGGTACCCGATTTAGATACGAAATAACTGCATGCCAGGCGCGACTCGGAGAATACAAAGCTATATCAGTCTCCCTCAAAGCTTTCGTAACTCGTCAAATTTCATAACAGCTCACTAGCGCTGCACAGCCAGCAAGCAGCAGACGACGGGCCGCATTCGCCAGTACAATCCGATAGGCTCTGTCAGAGAAGTGTGAAGGAGCAAAGGGTGTGAGCTGACCACTGACCAGCATTTTTCTATTTTTTCTCGAAGAACGAGGCCGAGTGGCTAGTCGTGCAGCGCGTCCAACCGGAGAAACTGTCTACCATTAGCATTTTATATGAATATATGACATCCCTGCGGGTTACGAGATTAGGTAATGTTATGAATATTTTTTTAAAAAGTTTACTTCGTTTTTGTCGTGATGCAGTGACTGAATGAAGTATGAAAAAGAGTCTGATTGTCTGTGTCTCTTTTTCTTCTGTGATGTTTTACATTTCGAAAGAATCGGGCAGTGTTGTACACTACCATATGCTCAGATTTAACAAAGAAAAATGTTGATAAAATGTCAAAAAATGTACTCAGGTCTTAAGGAATGATATTGAAAAATAATTCCCATTTACCGATTTGAAGTTGAGGTGGAATTATGGGCGTATTATGTTTGTCTTGTACGGGAAAGAGTAAGTGAATGGTGATCGAAGGTCATATGTTGTGTACATACATGTAGGCCTATACATATAAGTGCCCAGCCTGACCAGATGCGACAATTCTAGGCTGCGTATGGTTTAGCACATTTCGCTCTTTATAACTAACTTCTGTGACTTTTAATTGTTAACATATCCGACTTGAAGATTGAATCTGAACCCAGGGCGCTGCTTTGGCAAAGGATCGAATTTGCTAAATGACTTCCTCATGTCTTTATACTCTCACACCGTATAGGCAAGATACATGTATCGATATTACCAAGGAGCTAGTTAAAGCTCCTTGATATTACTGTAATTATTGTAGGCCCACTACTGATTTGATATAGTAGATCTTTGTCACAGACTCGAATACAAATTATAATATAGGACTCTAAAACTAAAAAATGCAGCTCTGAAGAGTCCATCAGATATTGACACAGCCTATACAAATTTAAGTCAGCTATGTAAGTTGAATTGAGTGTTCTGCTGCTGTTTGTTAATAATCTCAGACAGTAGCATTAAATGTTTATGCTACTTGTGTATAATGCAATTCACCAACAAAAAAACAAAAAATAAAAACATATTTGATTACTGGTTAAACCTGACTTACTCTAAACAGCAAAGCCTAATCAACTGGACTTCCCTTGTTAACTTTTGGGTCTCTCTTTTCCTCACCATATGTGTGTATTTTATTTTTTTTTTTGTATACTAAAACAGAAACCAGAACAGGCTATCAGCTGGCTATAGAGACGTACAGTAGTATACAGTACTATTAAATGGCTAGTAATGGATAAGTGGGAATCAGTGAGAATGCTGGAGAATTATTGTTCCAATCCTTGTGGGATTCATTTTTTATTGAACAAGTATGTACATTATATATATATATTGTTGTGTGAAAATTATTTGTGTAGGGACTTATTTTGAACCATTTATTATCAGTGTTTTCCCCCTTCTGTTATAACATGTACCACCCCTCTACACACCAATACATCAACCCACATTACATACATATTCACATCCACATGCATCCACGCACCCCACCTATCACAGACACACCACATATCACATGACATTTTCCCGCTCTTTTCACTTCACATCCATTGGTCCCTGTAATACTGAAAACATGCCAAAATCACCCAAGCCTACACATCATTTACATATTATGAATATTTAGCTGTAACCTTTGTTTCCTTATTTGCATGTTTTGTTATGTTGATTCTGTATATGAATACTCCTGTTACAACCTGGATTTTCATGTGAACTCATGCTAAATTACGAAGAATAAACTGGCTACAAGTTAGTTAGCCAGGGGACTCCTTCCAGGTACCACGTGTGTGCTGCTCTAGTCTGCTGTTGGTGTACGTGTGATGAGTGCTAGAGAGCTGAGAGAACCCGAGCCTTACATTTGCTTTAGAATGGTCTCCTAATCAAGTAATCATCCCCCAGCATTCCCACTGATCAGTTACTAGCCATCCCCTTAAAGAGGGATGTTATTTCACATTTACCCTTTTTGAAGCCATGGTGAACAGTTTTTCCTGATCTTGTGGTAGCAAGGAGGTGGGAAATGTGAACTTTTCAACATAAAAAAGTGTAAATTGCACATATTTGTAAATATATGTGACATTATCAAGATTTTTTGGATGCTTCCAAACCAATGATTATAATATGATGATGCATCTATTTTACAAAACTTTAGTAATTATACCTTCTGAACAGTTTGTCTGAAGTTCCTCTAACTTCACTGAAATACACTTTTTTCCTTCAATCACTGAATCAAGCTAGGCATATAAAATTTTGGGAAATTCCCCTTGCCTTAAACTTAATTTTGTAAGCCAAGAGTGGAGTGGATTCCGAGGGTACTTGTAACTGTGATATGCCTATATCTCTTTCTGTGTTCACAGTTTACTCAGCTCAAGAGATTGTGATAATCCAACATGTTGGCTAAAACTCTTCGCACAACCCTTCACTGTGTGACAGGCCTTGTGTCTGTGGCCCTCCTGAGGTCTGCCTTCCAGTCGTCATCGTCTGGTGTCGCCATGGCAGCACAGCCAATCAGATACCGGCACAATGATCACTACCATTACATCTACCCCGAGGAAAGGCCGGGATCTCGCCAAGGTCCATCGGTAGACACGCCCACATCATGGTTTGTCAGCATGAGCGAACAAGTCCTCACGGCCCAGTCGAATCCTACCCAGCTCAATTATGGCATCGCTGTGACTGATGTTGATAATGATGGTGAACTGGAGATTGTTGTTGCTGGGTAAGTAGCCATCCTCAATCCACATCTGTCCATAGCATGGATAAATACTTCCAAACTTTCCATCATGCACTGAAGAGGTCTTGTATCATTTAATTCATTCACTACCTGGCATAGCATTGTCTGGGAATGATTTCATTACTATCCTAGAATGGAACTGAAGAACGTTTGGAGGAATATAAGAAAAACAAGTGTGTTTACAGTACCGGTATGCTATTTTACACAATGTCACTGTTCTGCAGGTTCAATGGACCGAACCTTGTGCTAAAGTACAACCACACCATCAGCCAGCTGGAGAACTTGGCCATCGATGATGCTTCATCTCCCTTCTATGGGCTACGAGATGAGGGGGGTCAGGCCATAGGAGTGTGCGCCTGTGATGTCGACGGCGACGGCAGGGAGGAGATCTACTTTCTCAACACGAACCAGGCCTACTGGGGGACCAAGTCCTACCCAGACAAGCTCTTCAAGTGGAGAAATGGCCGCTATGAAGATATTCTCTCAGATTCTGCAAATGCTGATGTAACCAATGATTTTGCAGGTAAGAGTACTGAGTACATCTTGAGTGCATCTTTATATCTACACTTTTTGGTTTTCTGGAATAGCATGTGACATATATGTGACTGCCCAACTCAAAACCCACAACCCACGTTTGTCGTATCTGGGAGATATCTACCTACTGTCAAAATCTGGTGGCTTAGTACAAAATCGAATCCATATATTAGCAGTTTTTCTTGCCCATATTTTTTTTTTCATTTTTGGACAGGTGCTGCCTTCACTGTGAAATAGAACATAATAACATCAATACCTCTGCACAGCACACTTAGGTGACCCTAATCTTAAGATCGCCATTTCTCCTTTTCTATGAATCTGCATCTCCTAACAGTCTCTTTTTCAATCACTTTTTCAATGGATTGTCCTGTTTTTAATAATCTTTGTGGATAATTCGAATATAAGTTTGGTCTCCTTTTTGGTGTTTTAAGCTGGGTGGTCACATACTAGTATGTGTCAGTATTTCTTCAAATATTTTGTGCCTTTTTTGCTTTTTCACTGTCTGAGTGCGAGACGATAAAAAATCCTGCTTACGAAAGAAAAAAAAATCAAAAGTTACTGAAGACAGTTCAAACAACCCAGTGGTATTATTGTCAGTCTTTGAAATCATCAGAAAGACCACAAGCTTTGATAGTGCAAGAGAGCAAAATGTTACAGTGATACCACTTTTTCATGTATTTACTTGAGTAGCAATCTCATTAATATCCCAGGGCGCTCAGTGGCATGCATTGATCGCAAGGGAACTGGCCGCTACTCCATCTACTTGGCCAATTATGCAAATTACCAGCTGTCTCCACCCGTCGGAGCCTGTGCCATGATCGAGATGAATGAAGCGGAGAGTAACGTGTCGGAGGGAACCATCAAGATCGAGAATGTGGCTAGTCAAGTTGGGGTCCGGAAATTCATTGGTAAGTTGACCAAATTTTTGTGCTTGTGTGCTGACTGCCTGGTCTTTCAGGTCTCCTAAAAACTAGGAGCATTGTGCTAGTTTTTGGAAGTATTATGAATTATCAGTAAAAAAAAAATCAACAACAACAACCTGAGACTGTTGATATTGTCTTGCTTTGCATTGTTTGTTTTCTTCTTTAAAGTGTTCCTCACTTTGTGATGCATGGGAGATGTCCAATTCAGCACCAGGGGCTCATTGCCAAGAACTCTGCACTGAAATGCAATTTGTAAAATAGTAATATCAGTTTGAATTTTGGATGAACAGAAGATGTTGTAAGATTTCATGAGATGAAAAAATAATCAAGATTTCGTCCTCTAGTGTGGGGCATCCCACTTTGAAGTTTATCAGAGCTTGAAAGTGAAACATGATCAGCTTTATAATCATATGTGTTCTCATTTTTCTTTAACTCAGACAACTTTCAAGACAATACCACTACTGAAATATTCCCATGCTCTATTATAAAACATATGTTGCACAACAAAAACATATGATAAAGTCACACATTTGTAAGACTGACATTGAGAGGTGTTTGTAATTTTTTTTTTCCAAACAGGAGGGAGAGGGGTTACAGTTGGACCCATTCTGAATGATGAGGGCAGGTCTGATATCTTTTGTGACAATGAGAGGGGCCCAAACTTCCTGTACAAGAACAATGGACAGGGAGTGTTCACTGAAGTAGCTCAAGAACATGGTGAGTGTACAGAATCTTGAAATTTGCATTGGTTGATTGATTTTCTTGTTCTTGGAAACATTCATCATTCCACTGTCAAACATGACAGGTTATGTCTCATTGCAGTGATAAGACATTAGAAACAAAGAATGGACCACATTGTCTTCTGTATGCACTCATTTACATAATTTGGGACCAGAAGAACCACATCTCAGAAATTTGGGACAGGTTTAACAACATATTCAACAAAAGATTGCAAACTGATAATGTGCATACAACCGATAATATGAGTAGAAGAGATCATTGTAATGTTCTATGTAATTGGTTTTTAATGTCACAAGTTGTGGAAAATGCTTGAGCCCACAACAGTCAACTTTGTAGTATATCAACTTGAAACTATTCAGGTCAACACAATGTCCTGTATAGGCCTACAGGTTAAGCTTCTGTTGTAGGTTTCTGAATGTTGTAAAGGATTGTCGCATGAGAATAGTGTAAGTTATGTCTATTTCTTCCATGGTTTACTCTACAGGTGTGGCAGACCCATACAACAATGGCCGAGGTGTTGCTCTGGCTGACTTCAATGGAGATGGCAAGCTGGACATTGTTTATGGAAACTGGAACGGAGAGCACCGACTTTATCTGCAGCAAGAGAGGCAAGGCAGGAGACGCTTCAAGGTTTGTTTCAATACCAAGATGCAGATCAGCACATATATTTTGGGCCCTAGTAATCACATTCAGTACTAATAGTAGAAAAAAAAATCTGTATGGATGATGTAAAAAAAGAAGTACAGCTACAATCTCTGCATGACCCCACCACATTGAATATGTATTAACGTTAATGCCTGATTGAGTGCATTTCTATGTGGAGTCATGCTCTTAGTTTCATCAAGGAGGTCTGAGAGTTGGAGGTTCAACTGGCTGTAATTATTCAAACAGTTGTCAGATTTCTATTGATGTACAAAAGAATTCCACAGGTGCATTTGTGCCTCTGATGATCGATGTTCGACGCCGCCGTCTTGCTGAGCCATCTGAAGATTCATTTTGAACGTTATCATAATGTTGGCCATATTTTGCTTATTTATTCATTGAATGAAATGAAACTTCACTTAATGATAAAGCATGTAAAACAAAAGTCAATCCTGTCCAGAAATATCATGTGAAAATGTTAAAAACTGTACCATCCTGGAAAGTTGGTTTTATCACTTTTCCGCTTACCGGTAATTTCCATAAATGAAACTAATATGGAATAATCTTCAAGTATAATTCTTTATTGATAGATGTATCAGATTAGTGCCCGGGTATGCCCAGTCGAGTAATTTTCATCTTTATTTCAGCATTTTTTGCTCAATTTCTATTCGCGCATCCTCGTGTCTGCACCACCTACCTTTTATAAGAAGGGATAGCGAAAAGTAATTATCATCGCAAAGACATATCTTCCTTAGAAAGTGGCTGGTGATTATGCACTGAGACATGAGTCAATTGTCTTCCTATCTGCGCGGCAGATCCTGTTTGGCACATGCTTCAAATATTTTTGAGCGGCGGCTTCGAACATCTAGCAAAGGAAATAAGACGGTTGTGACTCCCTTCTCTATAACCTCTTTGGTTTCATTCAGTGCAAAAGGTATACATGTAAAGAACACCAAGGCAATAGTACATACATTCTATGGTGTGATTGATGATGTTTTGGGTTTATCGTATATCCCATGGGTAGAGACAAATATGTTACTTTTGTTTTTTTAGTGTACATAATATCACCTGTCATAATATGAAGTGTGTATTTCAGTATGAAGTCTTGGAGGCATATGCCATACTTGAGCTATAAATGTATCTTGAAGACAATCATAACTGGATTTGATGTATTTATTTCTAAAGTAAATCTTTCTGTTGAAAATCTTCCCACCTGTAGGATGCAGCTACCCCGGAATTTGCCAGACCGTCTCCTATCAGGACGGTCATCGCTGCCGACATGGACAACGATGGTGTGATGGAGGTCTTCTTCAACAACATCGCCTACCGTGGCAGGGCCCCTAATAGGCTCTTCAAGGTCAGCCCATCTGAGAACGGGCGGGTGCAGATTGAGCAGCAGACTGAGCTTGGAAAAGCGGTGGAGGAGACTGGGCATGGTACAGGTATGTGTGGCAAGCGCGTTGTAGGAGTTTTCTTAGCAAGCATTTTAAACAGAGCATCAACTTCTTCAAGAATGACTCAGTCATGCTTAGGGCAGGTCCGTTGATCCCTCTCTCATGCAACATACATGATAGCCATTCAAATTGTTGAATACTGTTTTAAAGCATGATCCTCACAGAATTCATGTACAGTTTCAAGTGCCTGTTTACTGAAGTTCATTGGCGGAGCATGAGAACTGTCAATCACCGCTGACCACCAATCACCAATGAAATGCATTTTGAAAGATTTCTCATTTTATGAACTGTCTTTGTAATCTGTACATGCTAAAACACACACTCACACACACACACACACACACACACACACGCACACACACACGCACACACACACACACACACACACACACACACACACACACACACAAAGTCACACTTATGCACTCTAAGACACATATTATATAACACTGCATCGCCTTATTTGAGTATGTATCTACAATGCCTGTCATATATGTGACCTCAGCTTTATCTTCCCCTCACATAATTCAATTCTTTTTTTTTCACCAGGTGGAGCAGTGACAGACTTTGATGGAGATGGACAACTGGAACTCATCCTGGCTCATGGAGAGAGTGCCGAGGAGCCACTCACTGTCTACCGCCCTCGCCAGGGAGCAAACAACAACTGGCTGCGGGTCATGCCCCTGACCCAACAAGGTGCCCCTGCCCGTGGGGCCCTGGTCAAGGTCACATCGGGAGATGGTGTGTCCCAGCTCCGAGTGATCGATGGCGGGTCCGGCTATCTGTGCCAAATGGAACCTGTGGCCCACTTCGGCTTCGGAGACCAAGAGCCGACGCTGACCCTGGAGGTGAAGTGGCCAGACACGGCAACCTTCACCCGTCCACTGAGGGCGGAGGAGAGGAACACCATGATCAGAATCCCACATCCTGGTCAGACAGCAGAGGCTGGCCAACAGGGGTCATCAAATGGCGATCAGCAGAGTCCATGACTAGTCATGGTCATGCTTCAGAGTGGACTCCTACTAATTTGGTCTCTGACTTAATCATATCAGATCAATTACTTCTGTGTACAGGGATTTTCATCCAAATACCTCTGCTGATGCAGCAAAATGCCATTTTCATTTTGTTACTCTTATTCCAATCTTTGCATGTGAAAGTGTGTGGTAACATTTGTACTATGGCGATCATGGCGATACAATGCATAGGGCAGGAAGTTATGTTTCTCCTATTGAATATTACTTGCTCAACAAAGCTGAGAATTCTTCCCATGACCTGGTTATAAATGTTATATGATGTGTCCAATTCTAGCCACTTGACTGTGTTGAACATTGGCAATGTGAGTGGAGCTAGCTGTTGTTATCCATTGATAATCAGGTTTATATTTAAATATGACAATTGAAAGATCACACATACAGGACTCAAATATCACTATTTTTGCATTTGGAATTAATCAAGCACTTGGTCACATGAGTACCGGTATACATGCAGTTGCCAGGTAGTGTAGCTTTACTCATAATGAATGAATGAGACAAGATTATGAAGATGGAACAAGATTGGGTTCTTAGAAATATTTAAGTTCCAAGAGAGCATGTTCAATAATTACTGTGAGACTAAGATATCGAGTTCAGTATTTATTCTTTGAAGCAGAAGAGGTGATTGACAACACAGACAGCAAGTCCAAATGGCCAAGCATTGTCAGTGTTTAAGGGATTTTGGTAACATTTTATATCAAAACAGACATTTCATATCAAAACAACAAAATATATAAGTGTAGTCTTTGAAAACCTGGTATTGTCCATCTCTTAGTGTAGGACATTTCTGCTGTTAAAGTGTGTGCTACCACACCATTCTTGCCCAGGTAATGTGAAAGGATTGAGTCTTTCATGTAGACATTTGTGACCCACTTCAACAAAAGGATCCAAAAGTCGGGGGAGGACAATTTTCTGAAAATGGCATGACACTATCCTCTTACTCTTCTACTTTAATTTCATATATAACACAACTCATAAAAGTACTCGGTTGCCGAGATATCGCTGATTTGATTAGGACATGTCAAGTTGCTGGGGAAATACGAGTTTGAGAAAAGTGCCTTCAAAATTCATAATCAAGGGGAGGCGAGACACTTTTCACCGCTTGACAACAGATTGTATGCTCCTAGCGACCTCCGAGATGTTCATTCAAGCTTAGCACCAGCAGTCTACGCATGACCAATCAGTAATCGGGATGTCACGCACTGACCAATGAGATCACTCCTTAGTTGCCAGGGGCGGAGTCTAGCTGCGGCGCTACATCCAAATCTTCGAACACGTTTCTGTTACGTTGAAAGTCAGAAAATCATGGCTCAGAAAAACGCTGATTTCTTGCCTTTCTTTTGATCATTTAGCTTCGAAATTTTGGCAGATGATAGACGAAACATTAGACAACAAAATTACGCCAGAAACAGAAATCCGATTGTTTTGACCAATTTTGATGATATGACTTCAAACTCGATTTTCTCGGCTCAGTCATCAGTGACTTTAGGATCCTTGTGTTGTAGCGGGTCACATATATACTTTCACTGGAAGCACAGAGTAAACGGCTTAATCTGATGATATGACACCAAGACTTTTAAACCACATATGCAGTGAAAAAATGAATATTATGTACCATACAAACTGACTGCTGTAACAATTGCAGGGTAAAATTGGAAAAAGTCCAATGCTCTAATACATAATGCACGATACATTTTCATGTAGTAGACCAGTTTGCAAGTGAATGGTCTCCACTGTGTCTGTATGTGGTTGGACACGTTTTCTAAGGCTCAAGTAAGTAAATTTATTTTTTTTGTGGTTCAAAGTGTAACTGCAGTGCACTCACATTGTAATGAAGTCCTGGCAACTGGCAGTTTTCTTACATTATATCAAAATGTCATTATAGCTGAACAGTAAAGTGTATAAAGATTATACACTGCAGATTTATGATAATTTTGGGATCTGAATTTCGATTTCGTTGTAACAAGAATTTTGTTATATCCGTAAACGGGAGTGCACTCTAATATCATAATATGATATAAATAAAGCATATTATGCTTCACCCATGCACTCTCTTGGTTAGCCACACAACCAATGTGTTTTACTCTTTGCATTTAGCATTTGCGCGACGTGGCAGCTATAAAAGCAAACAACTACAGGCCAGATGGCTCTATGAAGGACATTAGCACTGAGGATGATGTGCTGGCCTTATTAATGGACACAGCTGCAGCAGCCAGGGAATGACCAGGGACCTCATGATTGACCACTCATGGTCTTATCCACTGAGTCATATGACACCAGCTGTTACATCTTTTTTTGTATTAAGGAAGGCAAAAAAAAAAGAAGAAAAAGAATGACCAGTCACCTTGGTTGTCTAGCAAAGTGACCTGAGGGTGCTGGTGTTGGATTACTGTACAAGGTTACAATGAATGCTTGTATGAATAACCTTTTGTTTTTTATGAATGTCTCAGGCTTGGACGCATAGTTACCCAATGTGAATTCTCATATCTGCTGTACATGTTTTTCATTTTTCCCCACTTTTGTCCCACAGGACAGACGAAAAATTATCTTATCTCGTCAGACTGCACAATGTCCTTAAAGGCAGGCAAGCTTGAGATATGAGTGATGGGGGTGGGTAGGGATGGTGATGGAAGCCAGGTATAATAGGATGTGAAGTTGTTAGTGCTTGTGTGTATTACACCAGTGTGTTTCTGTGCATGCATAGATTAGAAGCCAGCACAAAGTCTGGGTTTTATATCAGTGTAATAGAATGCAAAGTTGTTAGTGTTTATGTGTATTACACCAGCGTGTGTTTCTGTGCATGCATAAGTTAGAAGCCAGCATAAAGTCTAGTTTTGATATCTGAAATCTTCCACATTGATAAGTATCCAAGTTGTTGTATGATAAAATCATAGCAGTTTATTCATAAGTATTGATAAGTAAAGCAGGGTGACAATGAATTTGTACTTTTCTACTTTCTCTATTCAAACTGTGCTACATTTGTACATTGTATGAGTTTTTAACTTCCATATTTCTCCTAACGTGTTACTTTTTCATGAGTAATAAAGAATCTGTTTCTCTCTGAATATCTGAGTGAAGATATTAGGCTTTGATAATACCTGCTGCAATATGTGATTGAGAGTAACTGTGAACAGAAGCATGGACTGTGTAACATCTGTAATGAAAGTGTATGCTACATGCCTCACTACATCCAGTTCATTGCACATTATTTCTCCCTGTACTTCACACACACTCTCTCTATCTCTCTCCCCCGCATTAATCTCCTTTTTCTCCCCTATCTATCCATGACTTCATTCTCCCGTCATTATGCACCTACAATGCTCTCATGATTCCGATTTTCACTTCAAGGGGAATGATATCCAAACACATCTGTGGATTGAGTGAATATCAAATTGAAGGAAACATCGGTGAAGTTTTAGGTAAACCGGACAATCTGTTCAAAAATTGTAAAGTTTTTAAAGTTTCAGTGCTGCCATCTGTGGATGAGAAGAATAGAACAGTTCAAGACTCTATTTTTATTATTCTCTGGCATAATGGAAGAGCTTTTGACCCTCTTTAAGAAAGCAGGGGGAATACATATTACCCTTAATAAATGCTAGTAACAAGTCGAGGGAATGTGTACTTATCATTTTAGAAAAATGAAATTTTGTGGAATTCTGTTCACTTTTTATATGGTTGTCTTGCAGTGAGGTCAAAAATTGCAGTCTTCTCAATCCATCAATAATGGCACAAAAACTTAACATTTTTAAGGATTGTCTACTTTCCTTCATATCTAAATAATGTGTTCCACTTACCAGTTTACAGCTGCATTCACCCAATCCACGGACATATTTGGGGTTCACTTCCTATTTCATACCTTCGTCTTAAAGCAAAAATTCGGCTGAGCTTAGCACTTCCACTATCCACACACATGTATGAAAATGCTAATATGATAATTTGTACTGTCACTTGTTATATTTGCAAGTAGTCACACAGACGTCACATTTTTAGCAAAGATTGACCGACGCAACTCTGTCGAAAGCACAACTTGAAGCTCATCTTGTAAGAAGTGGTGGACATCGCTTAAAGTGAAAACTAAGTGTTGGTAAATGCTTGAGAACCCGTCTAGCACCATTTCATTTTTGCTTGCAATATATCGAAAGAGTCCACTAAGAAACTTACCTGGCTGACGCGGTTTGCCGGAATGATGAGTCGGTTTGGAGTATTTTGAGAAAAATGCTAATAGTAGGAAAACCGACTTTTATTCCAGAAGGCTCCAGACTAACTCGGTCTCGGGAAAAATTCGACCCTACTTCAGACAATTCACACGCAGTTCGTGATCGCCACATTCTACTGGCCACTGCATAATACCAAATGAAGCCTAACTGAATGGACAGGAAAGTGCGTGCTAACGTAATCCTGTACAAAACAAAACAAAAATGACAGCGCGCGGTCCTCAGTTGCTGAGATGCGCGGTCTTTGGAGTTTTTGTTGTTGTTTATCAAGCGCCTTTGATTGTTTTAGAGGTGCTTGATAGGCGCACACTAATTTTGCATGCGCGCAAAAGAGGTTTTTTGATGCGCGCGTTGTAACAACTCGGACCATTACTGCGAGTAGCCAGAACACGAAGCGCTAGTTTATACAGGCCGCTCCCATAGGACAACACTGTACAATCAGAGGGACAACCATTACAACTCATCCCGCCATCAAAGCCGAAGCCGAGTTATCCCCGAGTCCGAGTTTAGCCTGACCCCGTTCGGGTAAGTACTGAGACTGAACCTTTTTGGTTAATATTTCGCATTTTCGTCGTTACCCATCGAATATCTTGTTATAACATCGTTATCCTGCACATTTCCTAAGCATACGTTCACATTTGGGAGCGAAATTTGACAACTTTTGCAGGCGTACCAGAACTTTGTTTGGGCTTTAAAGGACAAGTTCACCTTCATAGACATGTAGGTTGAGTGAATGCAGCAATATTAGTAGAACACATCAGTGAGAGTTTGAGCAAAATCGGACAATCCGTTAAAAAGTTATGAATTTAAAGTTTCTGCTCAGTCACGGCCGGATGAAAAGACTACAGTTATAGCTTGTGATGTCACATGAGTACAACTATATAAAGAAAGAATAAAGAAAATTCAACATATTTCCATTTTTCTTGCATAACAAAAGAACACTCGACTTCTCTCTTTCAGAAGGCAGGGGATGATTAACATACGTTAGTAGCAAGTCAAAGAAATGTGCACTTTATTCAAAAAGTAAAGTTTTGTGAAATTCTCTTTTTATTTTCCTTATATAGTTGTATGCATGTGACATCATACACTGTAGTAGTCTTCTCTTCCAGCAGTGACTGCGCAGATACTTAAAATATTCGTAACTTTTGAACGGATTCTCCAGTTTTCCTCAAACTCTCACTGATGTGTTCTACTAATATTGCTGCATTCACTCAACCCACATGTCTATGAAGGTGAACTTGTCCTTTAAAGGGATGGTACAGTATTGGTGGAGACGAAAATTGGGCTTTTAACTTTTTGCGAGATACCAAGAAAACACTTACACGTATGATATAGTACACAGCATACCATTTTAAGAGGAATTCAAAGTTTATTTGATGAAAATCGGGTTTGAAATGACTGAAACATCCAAAAACAAAGTAAATCAAAATGATCGTAAAGTAGAGTGTGGGTCCCACACTTTATTAGAATTGCTCTCTTTTGGATATCTCAGTCATTTCAAAACCAATTTTCATCAAATAAACATTGAATTCCTCACAGAATTACATGCTCTTTCATATTTCATAGAGGTTTCTCATTATCTCACCAAAATATGTTAGAAACCTGAAATAAGGTCTCAACCAAAACTATATGATCCCTTTAAAAGATCACAGATATGAGAACTACGTTTGATGAGCAAAATATCAGAATGAAAAAAAAAACCAAAAACCTCAACATACACTAATGCATTCTCCCAGCTTAACTCATTGAGGACGAGTCCCGAGTATACTTGGGCAGGTGTCTATGGAAAATGTGTGTTGTAGCAAAATCAGCCCGTCCTCAATGGGTTAAGATATGCCATGTAGACAATGATTTCAATAATTCCTCTTAAAATAAGGTATACTTGCTGCAAGTGAAGAGAACAGGGGCTAGCTGTTAGACAATCTCCCTTATTCATCCTATCAAAAAGTCAGTTATGTGTAAAGCACTTCTTGCAAATTATGTTGCTATTCATCCATGCACATATATTGAGCTTTCTTCATTCTGATATTTTGCTCATCAAACAAAGTTCTCACATTACAACACAGTCAAGAGCTTGAAACAAACATCAATTTACTGGTACACCCTTTTTCTCTCACTTATACCAGTTCAGTGGTGAATGTGAGATCCCAATTTCCCACATTCAATGTTGTTTCTTATAATATTTCATAAATACTAATATGAGATCTGTACCAAATGCTTTCCACAGAACAAATTTCTGGTGGCTTTTGCTGAAGAGTTTCATTCTTGGCTAATACTATTTTCAATGAAAGTAGAGCAAAAGGTAACCTTTTAAGTGGTCCTTAAAGATGGTTTCATTAGAAGTGAGTGGCTCACCAGGGCCCCGTTTTATAAAAACAAATTGATATGATAACAACTCTTGCTGGAATGGCAATTGTCATGGTAACGACAAGAATCCAACTTCCTGATTGGCTGTTGCTATTGGAAGTTGCCATTCCAGCAAGAGTTGCCATCTTAACATCTTTTAAGAAACAGGGCCCAGATCCACTCCTTCCTCCTTGTCCATGTGTATGAATCAAGTCTTTGAATTGAATTGAATTGAAATGAATAGGGTTTTCAGATTTGGCAGCCCAATGGCTGAATTGCATCTGGTTTACAAACAATGATTAAAAACATCAGTCTTATGGAAGAAGCAATATGGGTGGGGTAAAAGTGCCTTTGTCATGACTTCCCCTCCTCCTTGATAGTGGTCTTAGGGGTATCCTTGGTTTCTTCCTTTGCCTGAAGACCAGTCACTTTGGCACTGATGTCCCACAACTTGGCCGCCAGTTCGTCATCTTTGCCAGTGTCTGCACATTCAGTCTGCTTGCAGTCCCTGAAAGATGAAAACAACACATGGATACATGAAATGATAGGCCTACTGCAGTCAAAGTGAAGCCAGCACATGCCAAGTTCCACTCTCCATAACCAGTAGACAAGGGCAAAAATAATACACTCTCTACACTGCTTCAACCAAGGAGGTACTAGGCAAGTACCTCCTTGCTTCAACATAACATTGATTACTGGTGTTTCTACCCATTCGTCCACATACATAAGTATGCGATTTTGGACATAAATGTCACCCTACCATAAGGCAAACTGTCATAAAGCTTGGGGGAACACCTCTTCTGTCATGGACAAGGGGAAAAACTGCAGTGATGACCGACTCAAGATTTGGCAAACTGGACATCGGGACCACCATATTCACCTCTTTAAAAATAGTACCTCATTGTGAGCAAGTGAGTTGTAATAGTTGGTAAAAAAAAAAATTGCTGATTCATTCTATAACCATCCCCCTTTTTCCTCAACTTTTTTTTTTTTCCCTCAAAACGTTTGGCTTTCTCCTGTATGTTTTTTTTAAAATCATGACTTACTGGAAATACTGTCCTGAGACTGTCTCCAGTTCCTCCTCGATGGCGCAGTAGATGGATGTCTGGGCTCCCTGCTTTGGGGTCTTGACAAACAGCCAGAAGATGGGACTGAGAATCATCATGGAGAATCCAGACTGATGCATCCCTGTGTGGCGGCCAATGTTGGTCTTCACCACCCCTGGATGCAACACATTGGCAGTGACACCAGTCCCTGCAGGAATTTAGGACAGATAGAGGATTCAGTGAAGATGTGTTTTCATTTTCTTTCTTCATCAGCTTTGCTCTTCCTGCTGATTATCTTTTTTTAAACTTATTCAGTGGTTAAAGGACAAGTTCACCTTCATAAACATAAGGATTGAGAAAATGCAACAATATTAGTAGAACACATCAGTGAAAGTTCGAGGAAAATTGGACAATCGATGCAGAAGTTATGAATTTTTAAAATTTTTGTGTTGGAACCGCTGGATGAGGAGACTACTACAGCTTGTGAGTCATATGCGTACAACAGTATAAAGAAAATGTAAAAGAAAATTCAACATATTTTCACTTTTTTCACATAATAAAAGAGCACTTGACTTGCCTCTTTCTAAAGGCAGGGGGAATAATATTACCCATAACATTTGTCGGTAACAAGTCAGGGGAATGTGTACTTTTTTCAAAAGATGGAATTTTGTGAAATTCTCTTTATGTTTTCCTTATATTGTTGTACGCATGTGACATCTAAGTTATTCATACACTGCAGTAGTCTTCTCATCCAGCGGGTACTGCACAAAAACTTCAAAAATTCATAATTTTTGAACGGATTGTCTGATTTTCCTCAAACTTTCAATGATGTGTTCTACTAATATTGCTACATTCTCTCAATCCTTATGTTTATGAAGGTGAACTTGTCCTTTAAGATAAGTGAAGGTCATCACAGTGTTAAAATGAAGGCCTACGTATGTAGTTGTGACAAATTACTGAGATTGGAAGAAAGGGGGAGGCATCCCAACACATTGCACGTTGTACAATGTACTTGAATGCCCCTGCCTTCATGTGAAATTGCACTGGGGCTCAGGTTTCAGTAAACAAAGATGGATGGAACTTACGAGAAAGCGTAATTGTGTTCCATCATGACCCATGACAGGTCAGCGTAAAATCAGCCTTGTGAAGAAGGCAAAGTCTAAGTAGTTTGAAGGAAACAAGTCACTACTCAAACACAACACATAGACAGACAGATAGACAAAAATTTCAACTGAATAAAGATATATAAAGTGTGACATTACTTTATGGCGAGGTAGCGAAGTCAAACTGGATCTATAGTAGAGAAACTAATGACATCAATGAGACAGTTGCATTCACCTTGAAGTCTTTTACCGAGTTCCCTCGTAAACAGAACATTGGCTAGCTTGCTGTTGGCATATGCTTCTGCTGAATTGTATCTCTCCTCACTGTTCAGGTCTTCAAGGTGGACTTGGCCCACCTTGTGAGCTATGGACGACACGTTGATGATTCTACTGGGAGCTGAAGCCTTCAGCTTGTCTAGCAGAAGGTTTGTCAAAAGGAAGTGACCTATAACATGGAAAAGAATGACAAAAAACACACTTTGCTGAAGAAAAAAATCCACACACAAAGATCACAGCTTACTTGTAATGTCACAGCAACTGATTTTGGAAAACAAATCATCTACTGATCTTAGCCATCTTAACAAAGCAACATACTTATGCATAGTAAATCACAATCACTCTTGAAATATCTGTCAATTGACCAATCTGATTGAGAACATCATTTAAAAGTATGTACAGAACGAAGAAGCATTTGTCTTTGTTTTTATATATAATAAACTCCTGGAAAAATAAACAGTATGTCTCATTTCCATAAGAATTCAAACACACACAACATGCAGAGTAAAGCTCTTGAGCAATTATCTTTCACATATTTTAGCAGTTTTAGATCTATATCATATCATCCACTGCAAAAAAAAAATAAACTGTGTGTATTCATTAGCATTATATAGAAAATTTCATGACGTTTTAAGTATTGAAAGCAAGAGGGGTGAAGGTTGAGGTGTGAATTTTCGTTTTGTTGCAATCTTACAAATTTCATTTGTAGAGGAAGACACATTGAAGAAAATTCACACCTCAGTGCTAAGTCTTGTTGGCAACAAATACTGAGTCACCAGCATAAGCTCTGGTTTAAAAAAAAAAGAAAAAAAAAGAAAAAAAGAGAGACTCTTACCAATATGATTGACACCCATCTGCATTTCAAGGCCATCCTCTGTGTTCCACTTTGGGCATCTCATCACACCAGCATTGTTGATGAGAACATGAAGATTACTTTCATCTGCAGTATGTGCAATAGGCAAAACCCAACAGAACACTCTCCTGATTATGAGAGATTTCTTTTTTCCCCCCACAAAAGTACTTTTCATGTATTGTAATACAGTGATTGTATACATCAAAAGTGAAATGTACAGAATTGCTACAGATGGAATTATGATGAAATGACAGAAAATACCCCAACAAACTCTTTACTTACTTCATTCATCCCACCTCCTCCTCCTCCAATAAGATTCAGAGGCTGGCAATCAATGAGAAAATCCACACATACTTTTTCTCCATCATCTAGTACATGTATGAAGACATCTTGAAAAATTCTCTATTTCTAGTATCTGTCACACTCACGTACAATAGCTGTAGCTGTGCTTAGTTGTTTCCAAATTAAATGTGTATCGCATTCAGTGTCTTTTTGCATGAACTTTACTCACTGCGTATTTCAAAAAATGCATTCAAGAACTTCAAATTTAGTTCCCTAAAACCAAACCAAAATGGAATAATTATAAATAGAAATAAAAATTGCCTAACATCAAAATCAACACAACTTCTCTTTCTCAGTGCAAATTGAACATAATATCGAAATAAAAATGACCGAACATTAAAATCAACACAACTTCTTTTTGTCAGTGCAAACTGAACAAAGTAATATTAAAAAAAAAAAATCACCTGATTTCACCTTCTCTGCGAACCGCCTTATGGAGCTGAAAGACGCCAAGTCCAACTCCATGGCCCTCACACTGACATTGCCGCTACCAAGGATGATTTCTTTTCTCGCCTTTTCTGCTTTCTTCATATCCCTGCAGGCCAAAATGACTGTGCCACCTAATTACAACATTAGAAAATCAAACAAAAGATAAACAGATAAATACTAAATGACCCATTGATTTGCAGTAAGATGTAATAATTATAATCTCAAATAAGTATGCATTTCAAGTGAAGGCAGTGTTTATGTCATCAGATGCTCATTTTGACACAGCTCATACACAGAATTGTAATCATAATCTCAAGTAAGTATGCATTTCAAGTGAAGGCAGTGTTTTATGTCATCAGAAGTTCCATTTTGACACAGCTCAAACACAGAATTGATGGAAAAACTTGAACATTGGTTTATAAGAATGAAGTCAAATTAAAATGGGACAATGAAAATAAAGACTGTATTACTGATCTTACCTCTCTTTGCCAGTTCCATAGCTGTTTCTTTGCCAATCCCCGAATTTGCGCCTGTGATTATGAAAACTTTACCGTCTACCATGGCTTTGCTTTTACATTTTCCTCCAGCAAAGTAGTCCCTGGTGAAAAGATTTTGATGAAATGGTGAAAAGATTTCGATGAAATGTTGCAACAAGATGAATACATCAAAAAGAAATGCCAATACCCCACATTTTAAAAGATTTTCTTTTACTTTTACAGGGTAAACAAAACAGCCGAACATCTTCCTACTCCCTGGATATTTCTTACATTCTTACATAAGCTGTAAAATACTAACATGTATAGCCTCATGTCACATGGTGAACCCTCAAAAACTAGCGTGATTGGGTTGATATCATACAAAAACTTACAAATGCTACCAAGGAGAGGACAAAATGCCTCACCTTTTCAACTTCTTACGGTTCCAGTAGGCGAGTGGGTAAGAACTAAGATCTGAGATCTAATTGGTTGATTCCATTTCCACTTCTTTATTGCAAGAATTAGGTAAAAAAGGCAAAATGTGAGCACCAGATCTCCTTACTTGACTGGAGTGGAAGTTCTTATTTAAATTCGAGAAGTAGAGCGAATTTTGGTCGAGGTACAAGATCTCATCTTTTCTCAAAAAGTTGAAAAGGTGAGAAGGCGCCTTCTCTGTTGTTGCCTTCTCACACAGCTTTAAATTCTGGGGCATAATCGTGATATCCCACCGCTGCTGCCTGTCCGTATTAAATACAACCCTACCTAACCCTTAACTGCGACAGCAGCTGTGGCACGGTCTCCGGGGCTACCTAACCCTATACCCTAACCCTAGTCCGCGGGTGCACGCGCACTGCGGTGGGGCCTACGGTGGGGACTATATCACGATTATGCCAAAATTCTGGACCACAGAAGTTGAGAAGATGTGATCTCGACTTCTTGCCCTTGGCCTTGCTTTTTTTCAACAAGGTGAGTCAATTCAAGAAGATGCAGTGAGTGGTATGCTGGTAGACTCTATGCCATTGCTATGTAGGTCATGACATGAGGTCGGCTATTAGTATAGATCTAACGTTAGTGCAGCTGCTAGCTAATGGATAGACAGAAAGATCCGTCTGTCCGGAGGACTCTTTTTATATTTTGCCATTAACGTTGTCCTCCGGAGGGGATCCGTGAAGCCAGATGCAGTCTCCGCGGAACATTCCCCGACGGACAGATACAGACCGATCTTTCGGTCAAGCTAATGGACAGCAAGGAAACGCACCGACAGTCTTAAAGTCTATTAATAGTATTAGGCCATGGGGTGAAGCTGAAAAAGAGGCTTAGAAAATGGGTTTCGTTCCAGCAACACTGGCACTACTTTCTGAATGCGGAAATGTGATGTTTTGTACATCCTAAATATACTGTAAAAAGTTCTCCTCGAAATATCCTGCAGTTTTTGCGAAAATCCATATTTTATGAACTGCGACCAGCAGCCCAATACACATATCGTAATGGGGCTGCGGATTGTAGCATTTAGGATCATGACAGGAAAGTATCGCGGACAAATGTCAACCTTAAATCGAACAAAAATTCTTCAATTTGAAGACTTACAAGTAAGGTTGAAGTATTGACAACAGGGTTCGTGCTAGGTTTGGTTCTACATATAGTCATTTTCTGTTCGATTTGATGACTTAATATGACTAGGTCGAGAGGAATCTGGGAGAGCTACGCTGAATTGACGGTCAGCGCAGGCGCACACATCACTGCGCACAAATTTCGTATCCATTGACTGGATATTAGATGTCTGTGTGTGCATGCGCTGGCCGTCAATTCAGTGTAGCTCTCCCAGTTTCCTCTCGACCGAGTCACATTTAGTCATCAATTTGAACAGAAAGGAACTATTTGCAGAAGCAAACCTTGCACGAACTCTGTTATCAATACTTCAAATTTATTAATAAGTCTTCAAATTGAAGATTTTTTTCCGATTTTAAGTTGATATTTGTCCGCGATAAAATATCCGTCATGATCCTGTATGCTACAGTTCACAGCCCCATGACGCTATGCGTATGGGGCTGCTGGCCGCAGTTATGCGTATGGGGCTGCTAGCCGCAGTTATGCGTATGGGGCTGCTAGCCGCAGTATAGTTCCCATAGTGTTTCTAAGCTGAAATAGATATACACATTTGTAAAGCACTGCTTTTAGCCATATACCTAGAAAAAAAAGTGAAGTTTTGGTTTAATAGTTGCATTATATCTCATGTTTCAGCTTTTCCTGATGCTGGCTATGCAAAGGAGGACAAGAGCAAAGTGGTTCAAGACCATATGAGAGAGAGCACTGACTGACCGTCAGAGGTCAAGGCAAATGCCTTATATTCTGTTCAAAGACATGTTATTAATCAAATGACTAATCATTCAAGGCAAAAAAAAAAAATCAGTGTGTTTGTTTGTGTGTGTGTCCGCATGCATGTGGGAGAATCTTATTGTACACACACACACACACACCCTCACATGCACACACACATACGCACACACATAGTTATGAAGATTCAATATACCCAAGTGTATTAAAATATTATTCTACATGCCTTGGCCATTTATCACATCAGCATCATAAAAAAGATTATCATAAACATGAACGCACACAATGATATAATACATGTACTGATCAGTGCATTACACATACACAGGTGCATAAAAACGCTGACATATTATATACACTCACACGCACACATACAAACTCATTTACACACATGGGCCATTACTATTAAACAGATCATATTGTTTATCAGTAAACATGTTTTTCTTTTCTTCTTCTTCTTCTTCTTAAGAAGCTTTAATATACTTAGATCACATAGCAATCACGTTGTTCATGAAATATTATACATTACTTTAGCACTAGAAAATTTAATCTTCATAAAATTTCCTGAAGTTTTCATTGCTATCATTAGGTTACAACATGGTGGGACACTACCTCCTTTCATGTAAGATAGCTCAAAATGATAATCAGTCAAATTTTCTAGTTTTAATAAATTTCCTGGAACATTCCATGGTCCAAATATCCTTGAAAGGGTGTAAAAGTTTTGAAAAATGCCAATGTATAAAATAAAGGCAAAATTATAGTTTACCCATTCATGAGTGAAAACTGTTGGATTCTGCATTGGAGGCAATGTGTACCTGAAAATCTTGGAGAGAATAAAACAGGTTTGGCATTAAAAATTATGATAACATTGCAATTAACATCCAATATCACAGGATCTGTGCAAACCTGACTCAACTTATGCACAATTTTCATTTGGCTGGTGTGTATTAGTTTTAGCAAACTGATTTTGTACTCACACCTACATTGTACTGACCTTTCTACATGAACATTCTGTTTCAGTATTAATAATAGTTACATATTTTTTTCCCCAGAGTGGGAGAAACAAATTTTAATCGTAGTCATTCAGTTTTATGAAAAAAAAAACACACTTAGGAAAACATCTTTGTTCTTAGAATAATTCAACCCTAATCAAATCATAATAGTGGGCAGAAATGTTTGCTAAAGGGCGAACAATCACATACTGAGGCAAGGAGTCAAAACATGTTGCATAAACATTGGCATTCAAAATACAGGAAGCAATCTGTATTACAAAGACATTTTATCATGCACAACTTTGGTAAGATGTCAATTCTTGAATATCAATCACATTGACCAAAGCATTGGTGCATATACAGTACATTCTGTTGTTTCTGAACTTTGCACTGAAGTTCTTTGTGTATGTGTGTGAATGTTTCAGTGGTGTATAGGCCTATATATTGCTCCATTTTATCAAGGACAACTTATAGTAACATGACAATGTTTTCATGCTTCAATATCAATCATATTAACCTATTTCCCTTGGCAAGTAATGAGCAGGTTGACTCTGTTGCAAATGATGCATTTCACAGGCAACACAGCAGAACCTGAAGAGCTTCCAGAAGAAAATCTTGATCTTGATGTGAGCGTCTTAGGGGAGGAAACAGATGCTCCTGCTGACGGACCAGGCTCCTCCTTCAGCTTTCGTTTCCTGGCGAGATTCAGGCGTTTGCTATCTATAAACCTCTTGTAGCACGTTTCATGGAATCCTATTTAATACAATGGAGAAATGAACAGCAATGATTAGCCGTTGGATTTTGTTAGGGGGAAAAAAGGCTAAATGCTAGAGGGAGGGGTTGAACATTACACTCAATATATCATTAAATGTACGGTAGACTATTGACTGCCAATATTTGAATCTTGTAATTACCAGTACACAGGCCCTAGTACTATGCCAGGTAATCATTTGTTAACACCTCATGATCATTGTCATCATCAACTACTTCAACTTGTACTTGCAGTGCAATTACTGATTTCAAGTTACATCTACAGCTTTCAGCACCTGATCACATGCAATATCAATTATCATAGTTATGAATACAACTGCCTTATCATCATTAATACTAGTAATCCTTGGCCTTTCACTATCACCACCACCCACTGCTTTATAGTTTGGCACAACATAATGTTAATCATATGTTTTAGGGAGTTTAATTGTTGCAATTATGTTATTGTCATTGTTGGTCTTTTAGATCTATTTATATCAAATATTAATAAGTTAATTTAATGAGATGCTAAATGTGTGTTTTGAGGGAGGATTCGCCAATTTCGGGGTGAGAGAAACAGGATGGATTTTTAATATTAATACTCCATGGCCATGATTATGAAAATATAAATTTACATGCAGTTTAGACCTTTTTCAATCCATTCCTTTGTGTCAAGACTTTTACAAAACAATATCACCGATCAGCTACATCAACCTAACCTGGTCCTGGGCTGTACATAGAACAACATGTAAAATTACATCTAGGCGACATTATAACGGCGCTATGCCATGCCAAGGTGAAATGCAAGATAATTTATCTAAGTAACAGACACGCTAACGGCTAAGCTACTGTATTAGCGCCCATTATAACATACACAAGCAACGTTCATAACATAGCTATTAAACGTTGTACAATTGTACTTGTAGTCATCATGGTCATTAACATTATGAGTGAGACTGCACTGCAGTGTCGACTGCTACGACTCGACTGTACGCACGTAAACTAACCTGTAAATTATCCTACTACGTAGGTTGCAGTCAGTCCCCCTGAGCAGCTGAATCACTTCGTTCTGGTCTGCGATTTCACGGTCTCCCCCACTCAATTTGATCCACTCTTTGGCACACAAAATAGGTTTCGTCTATTTTAGGTTTGTCATAGCCGTGAAATTTTCAAACTTCATCGATGTTACATGCATAATAACGCATAATAAGTTTCGGCTGAGCAGACGACGTAGACGCGTCGACAGGCTCACAGGGGGCGGCCATTTTGACTCGTAAACAATAATTCTCGATTCGGATTGGATAACATACATCACATGATCGTTCGCGAATGAATATCGTACACGGCAAAGTGTACATATTCAGCTCCTCAGTGACAAAAAAGTTCACTGTTTCCCCCTAAATTACCAAAATACTGCAGGAGGGTTTGTGTCGAACTTTTTCCTGTAGCCTTTTTGGTTATTTGTTTACACGTAGCTGTGGAGAAATTTTAGTGCCGCAGTTGTCGGAACGAAACAAGCGAAAAAACCAGCTCACCCCATGGCCTATATTATTGTCTCCAACGTTAAAAGGATAGGAGCGCAGTGCTTACTTGGCGAGTACAGTGCATCCGACTAGCGTTCCAAACGTAGAAAATGGAATCACTAGTCGTGGGTGAAACATTTTATTCACGAACTCCATGTCTTTGAGAATTGCCGTCTGCTTGTCACTGCTCACAAAAGAATAGTAAATTGCCACTAACGTTGTTGTAGATCTTGTGTCCAAGCAGCCACTTGCACTTTACTTGTCTCTCGCTCGCTTGCTTGTGTACATGCTGCTCCAGCAGTGCAGGGAATGACCTAAGAAATATTATGCAACAACCTCAGTTACAAAAAGATCGCGCGTAGCATGACCAATTTGATGAATATTCATATATTGATGTTACGTTGACCGTTTCTAGTTTTGTACGTAACTGCTCATCCTGCATACGTCACTCTACTTCTATGCTCTCCACGAATATTATTTTGCTCTGTACAGTACACATGTAGAAGCTTTATCGAGCCTGAAGTCCAAAATGTCAGAGCTAAATGTTAACGTTGTCGTTGGAAACATCACCATGGTTGATCCGGAGGTGTATAGATACTGGTTGGATGGTTACTCAGGTAAGTGGTGTTGTGAGATATGATAAGAATTGTGGCAGAGACTCGAGTATAAACCTGAACATCAAGTGAGTGAGCATTTATTAGTTTAGTCCCACATAATATCATTCCATGTAAGTTTGAGTTACGTGAACAAATATCCGCGTGCATGCATCATCATGCATGCATCTTAGTACATGTATACGCTTAGGCCTACGCCTGATGATCTAGCAATCCGGGGGTTTAGGAGCTGAAGGCGTGAGCACATCATCAGGGTATATTACTGTTAATTATTAAAAGCTGATGTAGCACCCTGCACATTTATTTTCCCGTCATGACATTGATGACAGACTGAGTGTGTTTCACGAGTAGAGCCTGACCTGTATTGTTTACTGAGCTGACTGAGGTATCAAAGTACAGTAAATTAGACCTAGATCTAATTGTAACGTTAACTTAGAGAGTATAGAGTAGCAATTCTAGGCCCACTAGGTCTAGTCTATGTCTACTTCGTAAATTTACTTGTACTAGAAGTATAACTTGTGTCAATTTATAACAAAAGTAAATTAAAGACATAAAGTTATGCCTTGTAGACGTAGACTTTAGTTGTATTTTGTTGTTGTTATTGTTGTAGCTGTGTATGTGTGTATGAGTGTGTGCCTGTCATAGGCAAAATCTAGGTCTATCTAGACTCCAGGCCTATTAATAAAAGTAATGAATACATTTTTATCTGCTAGAGTAGTAGATATGTGCATACAACAACATGCATGTGGATGGATTTTTGTAAAAGAAACTTAATCTGTTGTGCTTGTGGAGTCATGTTGCCTCCTTTTAGAAAGTGTAAAGCAATCTTCACTCTGCATTTATAATCTAAGATGTAACACTTGACTCTATTCATCATCTCCAGTGCAGCTTGATGTGTTCATTTCTCATTTCCTCATCTTACATGTGATGGCATCACTTGAACAAGCCATAAATGATGCATCACACGTTACCCCGGGGTACCACATTGTGTAGCGCCACCTCACATCCACTCGAGGACAGCCGCAGAGAAATGCATGCACTGAGTGTGGGTGTACATAGTCATTCCCATTCCACTGCATGTTATACTATCCATGCATGGCACGCTGTGCTAGCAATAGCGTGTGCTTCAGTGCAGTGCAGAGCAGTGCAGTGCAGTGGCTAGCGCATGCTAGCTCCAGCACCAAAATTATTTTCACTTTTCGGCAACCCAGGGTACAACCTTTAAAAAAAAAGTAATAATTCAACAAAATGGCTTATTTTTATTTGGTACCCCAGGATACCATTTATGTCATCAAATGCCTATCCATATTGAATGCCTACCACAGAATCTCTTTCATTCGTCAGTGAGTCAAAATTGTTTTCCTATGTTATTGTTGTTGGATACCAGTATCTGGTATTTTACCATGCATATTCAATGATGGTGATGATGCCATGATGAATATGATTATGAAATGAAACTATAGTTAAAGTTATGATATCAATGCCATTTTTCAATGTTAGTACCATCATCAGTATTTCAAATATAGTGGTAGTATTTGAATAGTAGGAGTAACTGTAAGATAAGTACAGCAATGGTACATTAAAAAAATTAATTATGTCACTCTGCAGTCATTGTCATCATACCCTATTACCAATTGCCTCTATCTTGTTTGCATTTATCTCTACTTCTATTACCTCAATTGCTGCAACTCAAGAACTTATTACTAAATACATGTGTGTTTGTTTTTTTGTTGGCATTTTTTTTTCCAGCATATGAAGCTACAAGGAGGAGACATCAGAAGGTCAACAGACAAAAGCCTGGATACTCTTTTGATATCATCAAGAATGATACAGACGATAACTACCGTGCATTTATCGCAATGGAGAAGCATCTGCACAATCCACCAAGTCTTGCCAACCAGCCCCTGTTTCAAATTCCAAATGACATGAAGAGATTTCTTATTGAAAAGTAAGTCATTGTGAATGTATTTAAAGGTTTCAGGAATAGCGATCTCATTGAAAATGCACTGTATTATCAAACAAAATGTTGTCAATGTAACTCTCAGCTCTTGTGCAAAAGACGTCTACTGTTGAAGCAAAATACCCTGTGTAGCATGGTGATGTGTGGTTAAACTCTTTCCCACCAGACTTTCACAGGCATCTATATGCAGGTAATGAAATGTGAGATGAAATGTCACACTGCAGGAACTTGTGTAGAGCAGGGTGGTAGAAACCCATTTACTTACTCGCACGGGACGACTCGAATTCGCTGCCAGGCAGGTGATATGAATAGGCACATGCCTGTTTAAATAAAAGTATGGGGTCATTTTCTCAATTTTCTGAATCTTACAGTTGTCAGAAATGTATTTTGTAACACCCTGTGGTGTTTGGTAAACAACTGAATATATTGCAATTGTATGCTACCTTGTCCTAAATTATCATGACATATATGTACGAGTGTGTATAATCAATTGAGATCCCAATCCCCTCCTCTCCCCCTCCCACCCCCCCCCCCCAAAAAAAAGAAAAGAAAAGAAAAGAAAGAACAAAATAAAGAAAAATGAATGGAATTCAGATACTCTAAGGAAGACTGCCTGGGACAAGATTGCAAACATGCTGATGGCTATTTCATTTCAGACGTGATTACTTGCATATTGTTCTAAACAGGTTGTCACATTTCATTCTGATGTCCTGCCTCTGTTACAGTGCAGGAAGATGTTATTTTGACAACAGAATCATATAGTCAACATGTTTCTTGTTTTAAAATAGCGCAAGTGTGGCCATCACTCCCGATCAATGAAGATTAGCACATCAATGTTACAAGTTCCTTTTCATTTTCATTACTCTTGACTGATAAACAAATGCATATATTTATCCTACAAACTTTTGAAGGTATTATGAACTGGACTCCTCAGTTGCCAGAGAAATTCTTGGAAAGAAGCTCTCCAGCAGACATCGAAAGGACCTCGATGAAATAGGAGAAAAAACAAATGTTGCACTGCGAAGCTGTAGAAGACAGGTTAGGAGTTCATACTACATATTTCTTGTTTAAATTGTTTGGTCTTGACATGTATGCCTCTATATCATGTATTGGTGTCACAGACATAATGCTTTCAGATTTTCCTTTTGTTCTACATTGTATTTGTCTGTCTGTCAGTCTGTCCTACTTGTAGTTGCCTTGTTACCACTAGACAGAGAACACAGCATGTGGTAGTGGTACTGTAATGAAATTTTGAATTTAATAATAACAAAGAAATTACATTATTTGAGTTTTATCGGTAAGGTCAGAAGTCATCACAGGGCCGTAATAAAGCAAAATTTGTCTCAAATTTAGCGATTATTCAAGAAGTGCATTTAAAATTTTGTTTTTAGAGGTGTAGTTTACTTTACTTACTTACTTACTGTCCTTTAATCCAACGATGGTATCAGACGATGCCTGTTCATCAATCATCTGTGTTTCCACATGCACATTTCCTTTGACTTTCTAGTTGAATGCATTTGGATCTGAAGATACATTAACTCTACTGGCCTGGACAGGAAGATGCCAAAAGCTATGTGACTGGGATAACAGCTTTTATACTCCTGACCTCTGAATTTTCTGATGTGCAGCAAAGGCCATCATTGCTTATGTGTGTATGTATGTGTGAGTGCACGTATGTGTGTGTGAAATGAAGATACAATTATACATGTTTATCTTAGAAAGGTCTTCTTTGTTCCTTGTCTGTTTGCATTGCAGTATGACAATTTCAAGAGAGTATTCAAAACAGTCGAGGACATGGAAGGCCCGATGGTGAAAAACATCCAGAAACATTTTCTGCTATCCGAAGAACTTGCAAAGTAAGAGTCTCAGTAATGATTGTCAGTTAAAAATCACTCACTCAGATGGCAAATATCCAAATAACCTAGGAGAGATAACATAGCTAGTTTGAACTAGACTGTAATTGTCATCTTTCCAAGCAATGGGCAATTCTCCTTATAAAGAGAATTGCAAAAAAGTGAAGAGATGCTTATTCATTGATGTATTAATTTGTTTGTTCGAAATCGATGTTTGCTTGTCAATTTAGTTACAGAAGTTTCTTTCAATTTTCCATATTCAACTGTCTGTTCATTGTCTATGTTTATTTGTCCATTGAGGGACTTTCTATTGAGCAATCTATCTGTCTGCCTGTACTGAGAATCACAGTTCTTTTTATGCAAGGTTGCCACATCAGTAGTCGTATTCAGTGACCATGATCCATGAAGAATTGTTTAGAGTGTAATTGTTTCTTAGACCAACATCTTAATAAAGAACATAAAGCATCACTATTAGTTATTCATTCCTTTGCCAACAGGAAATATGCTGCCATTGTGTTCTTCGCCAACAATCGGTTTGAGACGGGAAAGAAGCGGGTGCAGTACCTGACGTTCAACGACTTGGCGTACTGTGCAGACCAGATGATTATCAGCTGGACAGCAGGGTCCATTGGTATGTCCAGTAAAGTAAACAATACTCTAAACAGACAAGGGTGTGAAGGGAAATGAAAGTAGGAAGGAATATTCGTTTCTTGTGAATATTATTTTGGTACTTATGTTGGAAATTCAGTGTTTGTACACCCGTTCCATAACATATGAACATCGCTTTTCAGTTGTTGTTGTAGTATGAGATTTAGATTATTTCTAAAACATAGCTCCACACTGCGTTCAGATTTACTTGAATGAGTTGAGTAAAACCAGACAACAGAATGGTAGAAGTTGGATGAAAAACAAGAGTGTTTTAGAATTTTACATTTTTTTGTTTTCACAGAGAAGCAATAATCAATTTAAAAAAAAAAACTTTTAAACAGCACATGATTATAATCATACATGCATACATGCATATTATACCAGTCAGACATTGCGATGATGTCATCACCTCAGAAGTATCCAATTGAACTGTACATGAAAGAAAACAAAATGATGAGGTTGTATTCTTTGCATGTACAGTTATTATTTTGTATACATCAACTGACTAGCAGTGCTGACTTTTCCAGGTGCAGGGTATAATGTGATTACCATTAATAACAACAACAACAACGACAGCAGCACACAAAAATCCAGGACCTTGATAATAATTTTGTCAATGAACTACTAGGAGAGTTGTGAAGTGAAGGATATCATCACCCCTTGTGGTTGCTAAGCAGAAGTCACTATTCAATGAAAACATGTGACACTTTGAAATTATAGAACTTTCTTATCTTCAGTCAGATTTAAATGATACTTCTGGTGCTCTGTTTGTCTGGTGATATAGTCAGCTTGAACATACTGTTAAATTGTTCTTTAAATCAAGCATCAGTTGCATGATTATTCCCTTGTCATGTATGTTATGGAAGATTACTGTAAAAGTGGATATTTTTGCGCGAGTAATTTTTTTTGTTCGGTTGGGTAAGATGAATTTTGTGTGTCTTTAATTCTGCGGAATCAGGATATTAACTATTGGAACATATGGCGTGCAAAAATATTTGCATGCTTTTATTTTCGCACTAGCTTCAATCTGTTAACACGAAATGTGCGAAAATTTCCACACTGCGAAGATTTCCACTTTTACAGTACGTCTCTTTCAGCAATCAGCAAACCACTTATACAGATTAGCTTGAACAGGACAGTAGTTTGAATGTATGGCAGCAGACAACAGTTGTTCTTTATTTGCCGGGCAGACTCCAGGAAGGAAGATCTGGATGCGGACTTTGACCGAGAGTTTCTGCAGATGCTGCGAGAACTCAAGTTTCTCGCCTACGACAAAGACGCCAGCGATCAGCACAGAATGTGAGCATTGCATATTGCCATGTGATTGGACAATGTTGTATGTTTGTTTGTTTGTTTGTTTTTCCAGAGGCAATCCAGCAGAAAGTGATTTGTGATGTTATGAATAATCATGAATAAGAGTTAATTTTCTTTGAAAATGTTTAGAAAATCCCAAAGAATAGTATTGGGTAATAGTCTGAATAGAGGAGAGTAAATGATTTTCGTTCATTTCAGTTTGGCGTCATTTCATTTTTGAGCTGATTATCAGAATGATGAAAAGACAGAAAGGGTTCAAAGATACACTAATCTTTTATGAGAACAATGCAAAAAGTATAGTTATTATAAATCTTTGTTACATTCTATCAAAATTGTCATGTTCAGCCAAGATGCCAGTATCCAGTAGAAAGCAATGCTTGCAACACATAGATACCTCAAAGGAAAAGAAGATAGAAAGTTAAAATTATTGCACTACTACATGATTTGCAACAGCACATGAAGTGATGTAAATCATTATTGAACATACAACATGCTGGAATGTCATATTAGAACTGGGTGGCTTAGGGAAGAGATTGACATTATTTCATCTGTTGTTTTTGTGACACAGGTTCCTGGGCAATGCAATAAAAGGGAAGGTTGCAGAGCGAGTCCAATCTGACATAGAAAGTGATTTCAAGGTAACATCAACATATTGCTATGTGATATCATTGATTGCTTTTGTTCCTTTTCCCTTTATCGGGAATTCCAGTGCAGTTAAACATTGGTCTGAAAAGGAGTAGAATTTTCATAGCAAGACAATGACAATTTGATCAAAATCGGATGAAAACTGCAGAAGTTACGACATTTTGAAGTTTCCCAAATTTTTCAGGAAACGCTTCTTGAACAGTCAATATGAATATGCAAATGACGAAGTGATGATGTCATCTACTCACAACTTGCCATATAGTTTGTGCATAGAATTTATACATTTCCAGTTTTTCATTCAAATGCAATTATCCCCCAGTCATACATGTAAATCCTTACATGTATATATCTAACTGATATTATTCTGAAGTTAGTCAGGAATAACATAATGTTTTATCAGAAACAGTGAATTTTTGTCATTTTTTTTTTCATGATCAATGGGAAAATCATAAGGTGATGACATCATCAGCTCACTCATTTGCATATTCTTATCAGCTGCACGAGAACTGTTCTGCAGAAATCAGAGAAACTTCACAATTTCATAACTTCCCTAATTTTTATCAGCTTTTGATAAAACTTTCACTAGCCGCATTTACACTTACTAACATCGCGATTTTTAAAATCGCAATATTTTGGTTCCACCGTTTACACTTGCGCAAAAGCATGCGAAGTTTGAGCTTCACGAAACATCGCGATTTTTTGGTCGGTAGTGCGCATGCGTAATTTACCTCTTTTCAACACTGCAGCGGAGTGGAAGCGCGCGCTATTCTGTTCGTTTTCACTGCAGTGCAGTATATTTTGATCACAATGGTTGGAACGTTGAGCCAGGGCTTTTTATCAGTACAATGCACACATAAATTTGTGCTTCTCGAGACTGTTATACTTACGGTAAAACTATATAGCTTGCTTTATTAGATCACATACGTAGTAGGTGTGTAAAACTTCATCTACAGCAGCATTCAGGAGGATCATGAAATTTCGCCGATATGACGAAAGTGAGAAGTAGGACTTGGAAGTTAGGACTGGTATTTTATCAGGCGACAGCAAGAACTCACACTTGTTACGTACTCCTGTACTAGTATTCCACAAACGGCGTATATCGAGAGCAGTACAGGCTCTCTCACAATCTGAATCAACGCATTTCTGGGAGAACATTATTTTGTTAAGTCGTCTTGGGGTGATGATACGTGGTTGGAGAACTTCAGGTTTGCTATATTATACTAGTAGTAGTTTTCACGTACTAGTTTCATCAGTGAGAGGGAGGTGAGAGACTACGAGCCGATCGAGGATCAGTCGTTCAGACCTGTACACAGCTGTCTATACCGTGTACTAGTACTCTGGCCAGTGACCGACGTAGAGCTCCTCTTAAACACGTTCCAAAGAGGGATCGGGAGCACGCGTAAACTCCAGGTGCAATCCGAGACCGAAAGTCACGTGATGAAAAATCGTGATATTTCTGCAGCTTGGGTTTACACTCGCTAACTTCGCCTCAAACTTCGCGATGTTTCAAAAAAATCGCACTCCGGCTGGCGATTTTTCTGGCGATGTTTCGAGGGCGTTTGGGTGTAGTTGCTTAGCAACTTACACCCAAATGTCGCGATTTTAGAAAAATCGCGATTTTTCCAAGCAAGTGTAAATGGGCCTACTGAGTGTTGTATTTGCAAGATTTTGCTCTATCTTTAATATCAGATTAACTTCTATTAACTGGACTGGAATTCTTCTTTAGTACTGTAATCAGAGATTGATCCCCTAGTGATTTAACAATATGATTTTAAACATCCATACTGATTGTTTTCTGTCATCTGCAAAGGATGTTTCTCAGCATATTTCTTGTTCTATTTCTTGATGCAAGTAGATCTTGGTCTGGTTTACATGAATACACAATGTTCATTCCAAAATAGCGAATACAGTCCCCATGTATATCAAACACACCCCCTCTTGTAATGTAGATATGTTTAGAGGGTAGAGATAGGAATATTTGTCCATAGATTCATACTGTGAAATTTTGTCTTTGAAAGATACCTGAAATATATTTGGCTGCCAACCTTTCTCAAGCTCTATTTTGCTATAAATTTCAGAGTTTGTCTCGCGCCATCATCAGCATTGCCTGCGGCATGGTACATTCCAAGGAGCTCAGAGACTTCTTTTGTGATGTGGTCGAGAAGGTACATGGAAGACATTATAGAGTTCACCTTTATTTTGAGCTCAAAGTTAATCTGTATGATTATCAACATCGCCTTGGGCATGAATCATTGTTGGAAGCTGTAGGACAGCAGTAATCTAGAAATAAGATGCATGGGCATACATGATTGATTAGCATGTCTTTTTTTGACATGCAGCATGATACATTCCAAGGAGCTCAGAGACTTCTTTTGTGACGTGGTTCAGAAGGTACATGGAATACATTATAGAGTTGACCTTTACAGTGTATTTTCAGCTCAAAGTTAATCTCTATGATTATCAATATCGCCTGGGGTATGATTCATTGTTGGTAGCTGTTAGACAGCAGTAATCCAGAAATAAGATGCATGGGCATACATGATTAATTAGCATGTCTTTGTTTCTTTTCATTTGATCATGAAATATGAGGCCACAATCAGCCAAGCCTGTTTTTTTTTTTTTTGTGTGTGTTTTGTTTTGTTTTTTGTCAATAGAAGCTGTTGATATGATAGAAGAATTACAATTGCATAAGTCAAAATGCTTGGGAATCAAGATGGGGCTTCTACAGATGACAGGTTTGACAGGAGGCCAAGGCAAATGTTGGTTATGATTGACATCCTACATGAACAGACTGAAGTGGACATATGTTTGGTTAACCCCATTTCTGATACTATCTTTATGTGAGATTAGAAAGTGAACACTTAAAACTGATGAGTATGATGTACATTTCTGACAGTGAAGTTGATGTTTACTCATTTCATGCTACTCAGATAAAGAAGCACCTTTTGTTTGTTTTCTCAAGTCTATGTGATTATTTCTTGTGGTAGAACTGCCCCACCAGCCAAATCAGGTACTTACAAACAGAAAGTGAGATACAATTTCAATCCCACACTATTAAAAGTAATACATCAAATTCATGGAGTTCACACCCTTATTTTGAGTTGATTAATGCCCAATACTAGCCCGATGCACCAAAAATTTTTGGAAATGTGGAAAATTTCAAGCTGTGAATGATCTTTGTCATTCTAACTATCGTGCAGTAAAACAACATTTCATCCAAGTTACATAAACATTTTGTCATGTATGGCAACTCTCGCAGAATGCCCCTTGGGAGTCACAGGGGATACATATGCAATATGCAAACCTGATGCAAACATTATGCAGCGACCTGGGGTAATAATTATGAGGCCTATGGTGATGATTATAAAAGCAATATGCACATCATACGATAAAAGACAGCATGACATCACTCTATCCAGAAGCGTGTAATGTTTACGAGCGTTGTGGTTTTTATCGTGCTCAGATCATCGAGCCATGCAAGCAGTCTGGATGGACAGCAGACGATGTGGGCAAGTTTTTGACCATCTACACCAGCAGCAGTCTCCAGGTCGAGGCCATGGGAAGGTCAGTAGATTGTTCTGAAATCACCAGGTACTGTAAGAAGTGGAAATTTTTGTGGGATTGAAATTTTCATGAATTTCATCAAAAAGGTAATTAGCATGAAAATAAAAGTGCACATCAATTTTTTTTTTTTGTTACATGTAATATTTTGTTATATGTTTGATGTTAATGGACTTGTATTGTACAGGTATTACTGCTGTTATTTGGAGTTTTCTTCATCTTTGCCAGTCCTGTAGTGTGAAAGAATTTGCTGTTATACTGTGGATCAGATGTCCTATACTGTAGTATGTGCTGCCAAATCTCTCAGCCACCATATGGCAGCAGTTAGAAGAGCATTCTCAATTTTCGTCACTGTTTGCAAAATTAAAAACATGTGAAATTCTTCTTCCCGAATCAAGCATGAAAATTACTTGCATGAAATTTCTACTCTTACAGCAGAACACACTTTGAAAAAATATTGTGAGAGAGGTTTTGTTTATTGATACTTTTTTGTGTTGTTGAGGATTTGATCAAGAAGACCTGAATTGTGGGTACCAGTTCTACAGCAATTCAAATAATTAATATCAGATGAATACTGATTTTTGTGAAATCAGTCATATTTGATCATTGATTGGTTTGAATGATGAAATTTAATGACACTTTGTTTTTTGCAATTTCAGATTATACAATTGTGTTAATTTCAGACTTTCAGGCTTTTTATTGCTCGTCACTCAATCCTGTTTGAAGGGAAAAAAATGTTGTTCTTAGTAGTGGAATGTATTTGTTGATTTGTGTCTGTCATCTGAATGCCTTTTTTTCTTTTCTTTTTTTAGGAATCCCAGACTCCATTCAGTCCTTGAGCGCTACATGTCAACTCTGCGGAAGTGCATCCTCACCATGTATCACAGCTGATAGTGACCATCAGGAGATGGACAAGTTTCCAGTTTCCCCTATCAAAGCATTAGAGACCAAACAAACTTCAACAGTGACAATGGAGTCAATTAGCTGACACGTGTTGGTGACCATGTCATCACACCCAACGATGATGGATCTGTTTGGAAATATAAATGTATTGTCTCACTTAAGATACTTCAAGATACAAGTGCAATCTATGGTAGAAATGTTGAACTTCTCTGGAGAAATGTGAATGCATCACCCCTGGATGAAATACTCCTAAGAGATGAGTTCCAGAATGCAGATTGGAGGATAACAGGCGGAGGCGTAGTGTGTTGCAGCTGATGTCCTCCTTGGTGTTGAATATTCATAGCAGCCAGGTTGAGAGAGAAAACTTTCCCGACCTGAAGTCTGCATTTCTCATCAGTGTTCTGAGTGGCTCTGAATCCACATCGAGGCATGGTGTTGATTCTTTTTTTGTTGTTGAAGACACAACAACAAAAATGAGTTTAATATGTTGAGCTAAAAGCCAGATTGAGACATCCTAAATAGAGTTGTCTCCAATGATTGATTATGAAAGAGTCAACATATCCACATACATGGACCATCTACTTTTCAACTGAAAAAAAAAAAATCTTTTCTCATTAGGGATAAATATATTGCAAACACATGTGCATGGCACAAGATCCCAACACTTGGGATCAAGACTACTCTTTATCATATAAAAACAAAATACTTGTATTCAGGAGAGGATTGCCAAAACTTATTCTTGACATTGATGTATCTATAAAACCCTACCTGCATGCATGTTATTCTATGTCTCCTTTCACATGATTGTGAAATATGAGAGATGTTGATTTATCATGTTAGGGATGGTCTGTCAAAAACATGATATCCAGGGGTGGTATTCTGAGGTCGTAATTAAGTCTGTAATCAACTTCGTGATTAAGTCATGAAGTTAATAGGCCCTTAATCATGGGCAAAATCGGTATTCTGAGGACGTAATTAAGGTATGATTAAGTCCCCTGTAATTATCTTAGGTTCCTCCCATCTAATTGTTATTCCATCCAATCAGATGTGTTGTTAGAAACCAAAATGATGATTACACGCGCAAATATGCCCTCAATGCACGCTCCTGCACGCCCCCTGTAATTACAACCCAAGAGCTCCGTGCGCACACTCCGGTATTTGATTACAAACCCTCACCTACGCACGCGAAGATCTCAACCTCTTTGCTCACATAAAATGACAAAATTCCTCGAAGATCGGCTATATTTCTTTTTTCTCTGAATTCTATGGATACCATGATAACAAGATTAAACCGATCCTCGGTTACCGAAGACGGTAAGCATCGTTGTGGCAGAGAAAACACGATGTAATGCGTGATATCGGAGTAGTTAATGACACTCTTTGGTATCATTAAGTTTTCCATTAACTTTCATACTTAATTACACCCTCAGAATACCGATTCGTAATTAACTCTGTGATTAAGTCCTCTCAAAGGTACACGCGCATTGATACGCGCAAACGCGTAGGTCCTTCCCGCCAAAACGCTTGTTGCTATGGTAGTTAATATACCCCCTACTTAATCATGCTCTCAGAATACCAATTCGGTAATTAAGTGCTAATCAGACACTTAATTAGCTCTCAGAATACGGCCCCAGGCCTATCTATGAAGGACTGGTAGTAGTAGACTTCCAGTTGTGAGACGACCGCATCCAAATCCATCCAAACATCACTAGAAAACTCACACTACCAAATTCAAATTTGCCTGAGACCTCCGGGACAATTTGCAATGAGAACCCCCACTGTGGCAGTGTCCATCATATGACTTCCACTCGTACACTGTGCAACTACACTTCACATGAAGCTTGTCAGGCTTCCATCATTGTGAAAGTTGCATGCAGCAAACTTTCAAACACATTAGACTTGTGCAGTTTGTGGAAAAAGCTTGAAATATTTTTCAAGTGCGGCCATTTACTAAGTATCAATGCCATTTAAACAAAAACGTGAAACTTTATAAAGCCACGATTTTGCCATTTTTTAAGCTTCATTTTAATCAAAGTTCTACCATTGTTTTCTCCCTTTGTGAATAGAGTCAACTTTAAAAATCCATAATTTTTCTAGTTTCAGCTCCATTTTGATGAGTGTTTTGCTGTTTTGTTCATCTGTTCCCCCCCCCCCCATTCAATAGGGCCAACTTGCTATAACAAAAAAGGCGCACCTTATACATGAGTCTTTACGGTACTTTAAATGCATCTCCTACCCAACCTATTCTCCTGATCGCCCTTCTGTGAAACATCAGCTGATCTGTCTGTCTTAGACACGGCATTATGCTTGTTTCAGGAACACTGTTATGCATTACGTTTAATAGCAGACCCAACTAGGAAAGATACTGATACAGGAAAATCAGATAGAATGACACACGATTATTGTATACGCCATATATTTAGCGAGTCTGAATTTTTGCAAATCAGGATTTCCCCGACAATTTCACAAGTGGTTAAATTCACTATTGTGGAGTACTGAATGGAGAAATGTGTGAGTGTACGTCACAATTATATCGGGGTCAGTATCAATATTTTCATGGGTCTTAATTTCGCGAATAGCACCTGACTTGCGAAATTCACGAAAATAAAAATCTCGCTAAATATTCGGCATATACAGTACACAGAACTCGAGGAAAATATATGATCTCTGTTTAACAGCCTGAAACGTGTGGAAGGTATATACATTTTGATATGGCTGTATTAATTTGTAGATATCAAAGAAGTAATGCAGCATCTGTAAATGGTATGTTTTGTGTACCAGAATGCCCATGTACAATGTATATGTACCAGATGAAAGGAATTTTGCTGAATATGCAATATTGCCAAACTATTACTAATGTCTGTGGACAAAATCATCTGTTGTGACTTGTGTGTTTCTTTACTTGTGTACAAACATGGTGCCTTTGTATTCCAGTATTTGTTGATATGACAAACACGTAACAGAATAGTTATGCACTTTTCACATGACAGATAGTGTCCCTTTGCCATTGATACAGTGGACCCTTGTTCAAAACAAATTCCTCCGTACCCGTGAATCACTGTACTGTGTTGAAATTTTATATCAGGGTCTTAAAAATACAAAGAAAATTGAACTTAGAAGAAGAAAAACTTGTCATAAGAGGAGTTCTGCTATGTAAGTCTATGATATAATGTTTTACTGATAGTACTGTAAGTGAGACAAACACAATTCTTACAGATTGACAATCATCAAGGAAAAGTCAACTTGACCTGTTTACAGAAAATGTAGAACATTTTAATCAACATTGAATAATGTCAACTTTGCTGCAAATCATTACAAAGGCAGTAGTCCTTTTGACAAGACAAATACACCATTGCAACACACATCCACAGACACAATTTAATCCAATGCACTGCCAGTTGAATGAATCATTTGTTTATTTCATTCTTTGGCATGCTTCGACTGAATTACATACTGATTACAGGAAAGCGGCATCAACTGCTTTCAGCACAAATATATGTCACCCCCTGCTGGAAGTTTACAGGAAGATGAGGAATTCCTTGTAGCCAAAACAATAGCAAAAAATCCAGTGTACCTCTCTTGTTTTGACCTACACAATAGCGAAACTCCAGTGTACTTCTCCTCTTTTCATTTTCTGGAGTATGTTTCTTTACTGTGTCTATGGTATGAGAGAAAGTTGCACGCATCTTGATGCATGGCTGCACCTGTCGTGACCACTTGCTCTATACAAAGACAATGTACTTTTCTCCTACAGACAGAAAAAACAAAATAAACAAACAACAAACAAACAAACAACACACAAAATTAGCATATTTAACCAGGCTGTTTCATAACTACACATTTCTCAATTTACGTATGTATGTGTCCTGCACAGAAATCGAGTCCAACAGAATTGAACATTGTTCTTCATCTAATCATTATACATCAATTTCCATATTTGATTCCTTTTACTGTTCATTTTTCTAAGTACTTATTCATTTTCTTATTTTACTTACATTTTCCTTTTTTCTGATGTTGTGTGTTGATCAATCACGATTAAGGCCAATGCCCATCTTCTCTTGAATTAACAGCCAACAGCTTGTGCATTCTTCTTTCTTATTGCAAATATTAATTAAAAGATGCATTCCCTTCCTCAAATAAATCAAAAATGAAATACAATGTATGCAAAGATCAAAAGTCTCTCATGCAGACATAAACATGCATAAAATATCTGCACAATTCATCAATAAGCCATGACTTTTGATATCAAACTTGTTAACTTTTATGAAAAACATGTACATTCCGTATCTTACTCGCGTGCCTGCGCTGGCAAATTTGACAAAGCAATTTTTCCCACTTCTAACAAGTCTTATCTACTTTAATATGTCATTTGGCATTCGCCGTATTCCAAATCAGTCATACAATGTTTATTAAAGTTTAAGGAGAGGTGTGTAGCAAAACTCCTATTCCAGACAACAGTCTTTATCTTTAATTCATTCTTCAGAGAGCACTGCAATAGTGAATATGATATCTGAACATTTGGTACACAGGCGTGCTTCTCCTTGAGCTGAAACAAAACACATGCACCTGGATGCTATGTAAACCTTGATATAACAAACACTAATTTATCCGGAATGACATGTCCTATAATTTGAAGAAATTTCGGCAGTCTTGATATTTCTTCTGTACAAATCAACCTATTTGTACACTATTCAGATTGGCTGTAAAATAAATGCTCAAACCAGCTTAATCTCATTAGCCTCCAAACAAAGACAAACAGAGATAATTGAGACCATTATGAAAAAAAAAAATCCCATTGCCTACATGACCATTACAAAGTCAAAGAGCCTACACGCTCAGCACAATCTCCTTGCCAACACTGCCAATTGTGCTGTGTAAATCACGCTGCTCTTGCTTACCCATGTATGACCCATATTGAAAGAAAAAAAAAAGTGACTTACCATCTGTACCACACACACACACCCACTCACACACACACACACACACACACACACACACACACACACACACACACACACTTACACACCCACATCTGTAGGATTATGCTCTTTATGTGTTTGTCATTGCTAACATCATACCACATGCAAGCGTATATGTCCGTATGCAAGCATTACTTAATGTACGCACTGAACTTCAGAAATGACAATAGGTTTCCTACAATTGCCTCCATGACGAACATGGCACTTTTGAAAAGTCCTACATGCAGGAAAAAACAAGACAGACTTGGGAGAAACACAACTTCATTGGTGAAAAAATAAATCTAAAAGGCGACTTATACTCTAAAACAATTACCAGTTTCAGCACCGGTACATAATACAATACCACACATACATGTTAGCATATTACGTTAATGCACAGTATCAAGTGCACTGCATTTTATACATACTGGTAACACAACATTTGCTCCTGCGACAATTGTTCTGGTCTTATTTCCTCCAAGGACTTAGGGTTAGGGTTAGGGTTGTGATTGAATTTTAGGTTTAGTTTGATGTGATGATTAGGATTAGGGTTAGGGTTATGTTTGTGGATAGAATTTATGCTTGGCTTTTTAATAGCGTGCAGATATTTCATGGGGGCAAACTGTCACAGGAGAAAATGTCATGGAACCGTATGTACTATATACTGACATAATGACTATAACAAAGAAACATAGCTGGTTTCCAACCTCCCCTTTATATCGCATTTCCCTTGTATAACTCACATCTATCTCTTTCTGGATTGTCAAAACAATGAAATCTTCAAGAAATCACCATCTTAGCATCCACGATGACTTTAATGATACTGGTACAGTAGGACCTCCATTATCCAACCACGTCGGGACAGGCAGATGTCCGGATAATCAATTTGGCCAGATGAGAGAGATATGCTGAAATACAGCACTTTCTAGCATATGCTACGGGTTTACACATGTTATTACCAATTCACCAATATTATGATCTGTATGACATGACTATGTTTCATACTTCATAAATTGACACCGAAATAACACAAAATATAAGTAAATACTGCTGCCAGTAACAAGCGCGGTACCAGTCACTGACATCTTCTCACGAACTGACATAAAAGTTACAGTCCGCTGTGATGATTGGAATATGTCCCATCGTGTATTCGCATGATAATGGTTGAACATGTGTTTGTTTTGACAGGGATTGGCACTGAAAATGCATAAAAACCAGTCGGCGTTCGGATAACAGAGAATCTGGATAATACGAGGTCCTACTGTATATATTTTTTCCTCACTGTGATACCAAATACTCCATGTACACTAAATGGCACAGTGGTATAAACTACTGGCCTGCCTTATTTCTCCTCTGGACCACAACAGAGCAGCACAATCTGTTTCCATCTAAATGCCTACAAGCATGCCAACAGCTGGCAAACAACTTTTAGAGTTTACATAAAATTTCTGCGTCATCGGGGGCGATCCCAGACAATTTACAGTTTATAATTTAGAAGCTTGGCAGGTTGACAGATATCATTGCGGTCTGGTGACTGTTAACACCGCCGAGGGAACAAGACCTGTGAATAGTAAACAGAGAAAGAACAAGAAAGTTATGGGATAATTGTGGGATTTTTTTCAGTGTGAATCTTGCTAAATGTACTATTCAAACAGCAGTGCAATGAAGTTTAGTACACATTCCACTTACTCTGCAGGTTTCATTCTTGTATCTATCATACACACATGCACACACACCTCACCCTGACCACCAGACACACACAGAAAAGCTATCCTTCAATTTCTATTCTACTTCCCTAGATGTTTAATGAGACTCTCTTGCTATGTAGCAGTTGATTCGCTTGCCATGACTGTCAAACCTGTTTACACACTATCTGCCATTTTGTACACTCTTCCCATTAGGCACAGAGCACCTGCCTTCTAAGTAATATAATGACTGTAATGTGGTTCAAACATATAATTCCATTGCAAACAATGTGAAAGTGGTATACCACCACTATTGTGTCAGAAATGATACAAACTGAGACCTTAACCCATTGAGGACGAGCTGATTTTGCTACAACACACATTTCCCATAGACACTTGCCCAAGTACATTCGGGACTCGTCTTTAACAGGTTAAAAGGAGAAAAACTTGATTTTTACCTAATTCTTTGAGGGGCTTTTCCATGTCCTCTGAGGTGAAGATTTTCCTGGGGAAGGGGGTCATGAGGGAGAACGGCCCGGACTGGCCGTCTGTTCTGTTCAGCTCCACATAGACCCGGACAGCAGCTAGGGGCTCCATGGCTCCAAAGGACTGGGTCAGCGCGCTTCCATTACTCAGTCGGATCTGGGAGCAAAATAGGGGAACAATAAATGAAATGTGCAAAGACAATGATTTATACAATGTTATCTGTTTGTTTGTGTGTTTGTTTGTTGTTCTTTGATAACAAATCATCTTAAAGTATTCATCTCTAACATGTGATCCTGACCTAAGATCTTAATTCATTACTAGCTAGGGCTTACAACATGATCCACTTTGAATATATTTCAAAAACTACCATTCCAGGTCACCGGACAGGCGTCATCTCCACTAGACCATCGACCTTTCGCCCGAAAGCAAGTGTTGGTTCTAATCCTTATAGCATGCAGCGGGTACTGCTTTTGTTATTCAAATTCATGAATTTCTTCCGTCGAGATGTTTTCATTGCAACTGATTGATACGCCCATGATTTTTTATCATGGCTACTACTAAAACATTGATCAATTCAGTGCTTATTTACGCTGATGTAGGGCAATTTGTCAATCAGTTGCAATGAAAACATCTCGAAGGGAAATTCATGAATTTGAATACCATTCCAGGTTTGACTGAACTGCATCAAAATATGTTTTCATAACAGCACTATGATACTTGAGTAATAAATGAAAAATATTCACCTTGACCTCCATCATATCTTGCCTTGATTTAAACCAGGGAATTGCTTTGACAGAATTCATAACTGCACTCTGTGGGATAATATTCTTTTCGAATATTTCCCTGCTGATAGCAAAAATTGGAAATTTTCAGAATTTGATCTTGTACTTTGAAATTCAGTTCATCTTAAAAAAAAAAATGCATAAAATGCCTTTCAAGAATTTATATTTGTTTAAACTGGAAGTGAAATGCATAAAACGGTTGTGCCTTCACTTTGACTGTAATGAGGACTTATTTTTTTGTCCTCTGGCTTTGACCTTTGTCCACTTTGAACCAAAATGAAACCATGTTTAATATGTATTTTTGGTTTAAAATACTGAAAAACTTGTCCCTGTAATGGTAAATGCATTAACAAAGATTTGATAGTGGTAGAAATTGAAAACGTAACTTCACAACCAATTTCAAATCTCCAAGTAAGAGAAAATTCACCTGATTAATGCAATATCCCACGATATCCATGGCATTAAAAAAAAAAAGAAGAAGTGTATGCATCTCCCAGTAAGAGAGAGAAAAAAAGAATACATACACAGGGGCGGATCCAGGAATTTCGTAAAGGGGGGCAAACAATATTTCTGGTGCTACTTCCGGGTTTCATTTCATTTTTTAATTTTTATTTCTTTTGTTTTAACAACAAATAAAGACAAGGCGCACACCCAGTGCGCCCCCCTCTGGATCCACCACTGACATACCTGTAACCTGGAAGTGTCATATTCCTTCTTTGGGGCGGAGCTTGCTGCAGGTGTGGCAGTGGGCGTGGCAGTGGCAGCTGGGGCTGGCACCGAGCCCTGCAGCTGTCCTTCTCCACTTTTCCTCTTGGCCTCCTTGGCTGCCCTCTCTGCTCTGTCGCGGGCTATCTGCTCCTTGACTCTTTGCCTGGAGGATTGTGGGGAAATCCACAAATAAATAGATTCTTTTAATGTGAAAACCAAGTTCACATGTGCCCGCAGAACTATCAATTACTGCACCAAAATGTACACGTTTGCATAAGAAAATGTGTGAAATAACCCTGTAATAACACCATTAAAAGTCCATTAGGTAACAACAAAAATGCGAAACATTAGTCATAAGGGTTTGCTGGAAGTACTACATTCTCAGAGCTTATGCGATTGCAGTTGCTACATAATTTTTCAAAACTGATTATCAAAAATCAACAAATAAGGCCACAACAGTATTCACTGATCTTCTGTGCAAGAGTGAATTGTATGCTTGTTGGAAAATACGATTGCTAAGGAACGATCGATCATCATGTAACATTCTACCTACCCACAATGCTAAATGGGGAAGGGCTTTGCTGGAAGAAAGGTTATGTACTACGATCAAAATCACGTTATACTTTTGATTTCAAAGAACTCCGGAATAATTCATCATCCTGGCAAATCGTGTTAGCCAGGTAAGTTTCTTGGTAGATCTTTCCAATGTATTGCAAGCAAATTCCAGATGGTGGAATATGAAATTTGAGCCCTTCTGAGAACTATGTTTTAGCTTTAATATTTGTCAGGGAGACTTTTTATTTTTTCATCACAGACTCAAAATTTGTTTTCTCTAAGAGAGAAAACAAAATTGAAATTTGCTCATATTTCAAAGAGTTATGGGGTACCTACCTTGCCAATTTGTCCTCCATCTTTTCCCTCTTCTTTAGGTCAGCCAAACGCTTTGCCTCCTCCAGTTCCATCCTCAATGGGGCAGGGAAAGAGATTTACATATCATATCATAAAATGATAGCGAATAATACATGCCTTCTCAGCAAACTGAGAAATTAGAACCTGCATCGTATGTAAATTTCTCATAAAGAAATGAACTATCTGGTGGATATCTTTAATAGCTTTTGAAAGCTTTCATATTCTAATAGACTCTAATAATGATCCTCTAAATATTTTCTCACAATTAGGTTGATGTGAATGCATCCATTTATATAATTATGTATGTTAAGGACAATTTATGTTTGTTCTTGTTGTTATAAATGCATGCACATGTTCCAGGTACATGATGTTACTTGTGTATACATCATGTACACACAAGTATCGAAATGGAAGGTATGGGACCAGGGTAGTCCATGTCGCATCTCCAGACACTCACTGTTGCTTGGCCTGCCCAATCTCCTTCCCCTGTTTTCTCCTCATCTTCTCTCTCTCCAGAGCTTCCTTCTTCTCCTGCTCCTTCTTCTCCTCCTTCCTCTGTTTCAGTCTCTCTTGCAACCTGGTCACAAAGGATAGAGAAATATCCAAAGTCCATACAATAATTTTTTTCTTTTTCTTTTTTGTTTGTTTGGGGGAGGGGGCCTCAGAAAGCCCAATGATTTGACACATTCAGGTGTGAGTTTCTTCAGTTTGTCTCCCTCTACAAATTAAATTTGTTAAGATCGTAACTGCTGATCTGTAAATTAACAAACATGTTGGAAAAAAAGGAACCAGTGGGACTCGAACCTGTCATCTACTGCTTTCCGGGCAGCGACACTACCACCAGGCTGTCCCTGGTTGCTGGCAGTGACACGATGAACATGGAACAAATACCCAAGCTCCGAAATTCCGGCATTGTTATGTTAAGTAGTCCAAGGCGGACAAGGCATAGATCCTTGGCCATTCGCAAGAAATGACATGACATCTTTGTTCATTTCAAGAAATTATGACTGGAAATTGCACTACGTGAGGTCATACAGCTAACATCTCTGAGATAAATCTACAATCAAATTTGGTACTATCTACAACATTCACCAAATCACATTCCTAATTGAGATTTTATTTCTAAACCTTGTAGGTTAGGCCAACTTCACAGGATTGACTCATCCTTTTCCAACAGCATAAGGGAAAAAACAAACAAATAACACAACACTCTCTAGCCATTACATGCATGCAAAAAAAATATTTAGTAGCTGAGATTGCTGGCTTATGCCCACTTTCCACCGCAATTTTGTCTCATCTTGTTCACTCGTCAGAAGCAAAGTTTTTTGCTTCTGGCCACCCACTGAACAGTATCAGATCACAGTCTGATGAATCTGACTATGTTGGTCGACTATCAGGTCCTCATCAGATCACGGCCGACATATCTGACACTGACCCGATAGTCGACCAACACAGTCAGATTCATCAGACTGTGATCCGATACCCCATCAGTGGGTGGCTGGAAGCAAACACTTTTGCTTCCAATGAGTGACCAATGAGGAAAATCTCTTGAGGAATGAGGGTATTACACCACTGGCAGGGAAGTAGACTACCATTACCTTGGCACAGATGGATGGAGGCAAATGTTACAAAATTCTCGGGACACATCTAATAAAGACATAGTATTTCACCCATTCCCCTCAAAAATTCTTCAATCCACTGTAGACTTTGTACAGGTAATGGGTTAATCATATTTTGAAATTTCGAGTGCCTCAATTCTACGATCTTACCAGGTGGAAATCTGTATGTGTCATGAAAGTTAATTGTAACATCACTATCACTTTTACCAGTTTGAGGAGCCAATATGCACTTAAAACTACACGCACATATTGATATCAAATTTATTACTTTGCCATTTGTTCTCTCTTTTCATCCTCCGTGAGTGGTTTGATCTCTTCTGTGGATTCAGAGAAGCTCTGGTGCCCAGTCCTGGCTGCATGGAGCTTTGGTTGAAATATGGATTGAAAGAGAAATAAGATGAACTGGAAAAACAAGAAAAATTTTTTTTTTAAATGTCTGAGAATCATGCAAGATAACATACAGAAATAACAGTTATCAAAAAAGAAGAATAATCTAATACATGAAGCATAATGTCGCCTCATTTTTTAACGACATATCATTATTATGCTTTTCTGAAAGACACTTGTTTGTTTAATCATACCTCCCCTTGAATTTATGTGAACAACAGCATGATTTTATTGGTACAGAGTACCAATGTAAAGATAAACATTGCAATCATTCTCGCGAGGGTGTGGGATTCAATGCAGCAACATGTTTGTGATGTCAAGTTCAGCAACCTAAATATATTCAGACTAGAATTCTGATGTCATTATCAATATTCACTCCTCTGTGTTATGAGAAGAGTTTTTAAGGCATTCTCTCACCTGAACATCATCCTCTGTTCGGAGTTTCTTCCCACAACTGAAAAACAAAACATAAGGAGTAAGCATTTGTACTGTGTAATCAAAGGAACAAATCAGGTAATTTTTGCATGTGTTTCAAGACCTAGTTTAACTTGGGAGGGAAAGACGACCTTTTTTCATGGCACTTCAACAACCATAGAGACATCTCATCTGACCATCCATCATTTTGCGATATTGGTTAATTCGGTTATCTACGTGAAGAAAATTAAAAACATGTTATGCAGTGGTTTTTGACATTGATGATATTTAATGCATGATTTTTCTCCTAACATGGCACACAATTATCCAATTTGTCAGGCTTCTGAAGGTATCACAACTCTTCACCAACTCGGACAATTTCAACCATTCAAAGGTATATAATGATTATACTGAACACTGCCATCATAAAAGCAAGGGTCAAACTTAATCCTATCACTGCTGGAAAGATTTCTATCGATAGGAAATGAAATGATTCTGCGATCTAAATTTCATTTTTGTTTGAAATTATACCTTTCTTTCTATTGCCTTGCAATTGAAAAATGCATCTAGCATATATTATACAGAATAATACATTTGAACTAACTAGAAAAGCATTCAGAGCGCACAGACCTCCGCCACGCAGCTCATGTCCACCTGTACACTCATGCTGAAAATTGCCCAATTCCCCAATGATAAAGAAGTCTTGTGTTCACCTCATCAGCTCCCTGCTGCGCGGCACCTCGGGCAGAGCATGCGCTTTAGCGTGCGTGTATGCAAACCTCAAATTCGCGCAGCTTGAACTCCCAAGTTCACTGACCCTATTTGCCAAGAGATGAAAAATCCTTCAAAAATTCATAAAAATTCCAGGATCACTAACAAAATCTAATTATTTGTTACTCGTATCATTATCAACTTTTCCTGTAAGTTTATTCTTAATCTTTTTGAATTATTTTGCAAACAGCAGCATAAGATATAACCTCCTTGGCTGAAGTAACAATCTACATATGAATCTAAAGAGTCATTATCGACTGATGCTAAGATATGATTACAGTAGTACCATTTTGAGAAAACATCTTCCTTCTCTCCTCCCTACTCATCCCTCTTTCAAATTTCCACTTAAATCAGCACTTTTCACTGATATAATTGACTCATTTCATTCTGTGAACTTTCCTAAACAAGAAAAAAAATGCTGTAATTTCAACACCGTCAAAGACTGATATCCATGCCACACCTGTATGTCTCAAATAACAATGATAATGCAATATTATAGGTACGTCTGCTTTTGAAAAGAAATATGCCAGTGACTTTGGCTAGTCAATGTCAACTAATTCATCATATAGTGCACTCCCGTTACAACGAACACGGTTATAACGAAATTTCGTTAAAACGAAGTAAATCTTCTGGTCCCAAAATTATCACCATTAAAGTCTATGGTACAAAATTCGCTTATAACAAACAGGTTATAGCGAAATTTCTGTTATAACGAAGTCTTTTCCGAGCGCCACAGACAAAGAAAAACAAAAGAAATGTGCTCCGTTACAACGAAATGTGAATTGCTTTCGAAAATACGTAGTGGAACAAGCATTTATAGCATCTCTGCATGGGTGAACGCTTCACACCGCTCTGTGTTCGCTCCTTGTGTCACGCACAGTTTCTGAGGGGAACTTGCGTTTATCATTGTAATACAAATATCCCATCACATTTCACATAGCTTTCCAGTGTATGATGAGTGTTCAGCAAACAGAATATGATATATATACGTGGTTTCCTTGTTTTCATTATATATTGTATTTGTTCGGTTATAACGAAATTTTGTTATAACGAAAGAAAACTGCCGGTCCCGAGCATTTCGTTATAACGGGAGTGCACTGTACATGTTTTGTTTTGTTTTGTTGGTGTGTTTTTTAAATCATGTCAGTAGTATGAACTGAACAGTCTTCCATTTCTCATTTCTATCTATGTACACAGTTCTGTTTCTATCAACAACAACAAAAGAAAAAAAAAAGAAAAAGAATTCTTGGATTTTTCTGCAACCATAAACAAATATGAGACAACAAACACTGCTCTGGTCCCTCACTAATACACACAAATTGCAAAGCTGCCTTGAAAAGGACTAATAAGCAGCACTCACTCGTCACACTTGAGTGACTTGACTTGCGCTGGTTCAGAACTTGTCTCGTTTGTCGTCTGATCTGTCATCTGCTCTGTCGTCTGCTCCCCACTGGCAGTGCCTGAAAACACAAGTCCAACATCTGACTGTCACTCTTGAATGGTGATGCACACAAATGGTATGCAAATCTTATCAAAACCTGACAGATTTTTTTTTCTTCTCCATGAATCAAAGATTTATTTCATGTAAATATATCATTGCACAGAGAATAGCAAAAATTTGGCATGACTATGCTAGAATATTCTAACCTCATCATAACACTTCCAGAGATATGCTTCCAAATGCGTACTTGTTATTGTCCAACAATTCATTGAGAAAATGCAAATTAGAATTGGAGAAAACTGTTACCGAGTAATAAGATACAGTAGCACATCGGCGATGATTATAGAACTCACACAGGCTATCAGGACAAACTTGGACAAAATATGTGAAGAATTAAATCTTGCATTTCTGAATAATCCATTCATATTGCAGAATGAGTAAGTTTTTAATGATAAAGAATACAAATATTCTTCTCATCATGGATCTCATGATATGCATTTTGGAAGGGGGCAGCACTTGCCTTCTGTGTTGGAATCTCCTGTTGCAGCAGATTCTCCACCGAGGGTTACCCCTTTTGGCACCTCAAATGGTTCATCAATGTCTGGATCGTCACTGTGGGCAAACAGCCTGCATACAAAAAATTTCCCAAATTTGTCTTGTCAATCACCATGGTTACCTTTCAACCATATCAATCATCATCATTCATCATCATCATCATTCATCATCATCATCACCATCACTCACTCATCATCATCATCATCATTCACCATCATCATTCATCATCATCACCATCATCATTATTCATCATCATCATTCATCACCATCATCATCATCATCATTATCATCATCATTATTCATCGTCATCATCATTCATCATCATCACCATCACCATCATCACCCTTATCATCATCATCATCGTCATCACCATCATCATCATCATTCATTATCATCATCATCACCATCATCATCATCACCATCGTGATCATCATGATACATTATCTTCATCATCATCATCGTCATCATAATGATCATCATCATGCATCATCATCATTCATCATCATGATCATCATGCATCACCATCATCATGATTATATTGCAATGACAAATACTGACAGGTCTGGCAAACCACTTCAAATACTGGTACATGTACTACAAATTAAATCAACCCATTGCTCAGAGGAACCCTATGTCACACCTTTTTTACTGAGAAATAGCCATATTCTGAAGGAGATGGTTGACACATTTTACAAGAAAGCTGAAATGATAATTTGATTAGATGTATACAGCCTTGCATTTAAGTACATTTAAATACCAATACGTGACAAAAATATAACAGCATTGCATCAACAACAGATTTCAAATGAGAGATTGAAGTATCATTTGAAATGTAATCAATATGAAAATTTTGACATCCCAACAACAAACATAGATGCCATTATGAGCAGGTGCTCAAGGCTAATTAATCAGTTTGTTGACTTGGTGATCCTTAGGGTCCAAGGGTCCTTAACCCAAGTCCCAATCCCAGGATAGACACTCCACACTTTCTATGACTTCTCCTCTTCCATGACTTATGCTCAAAAGATATGAACTGTCCCGAAGAATTAAAAAATGCAGTGTTATGAATAAATTCTGTCAAACTCACCAGTCCATTGCAAGCTGGACTCCCTTATAGCCCGTCTTGGCAAGAGCCTTTTGCCTGTGAAGTAGAAAATTCATGTTCAAGGATATGATTTGTTGTGACAAGCCATATACTACGCCGTCCTATGGGTTAATGATGCGAGAATTATATTATGCGACAACTCAGTTAGTTTCATAAGCCACAAAGGGTAACATTGGGAATTATTAGTTTCAGGAATTAGAAAGTTGTCAGTATTTGATGCACAAAATAATAATCATTCAATTTGGAAGATATTTCCAAGTTCAGAGCTCAGAGAATTATATGGATGTATGGTTTAATTATGTAATTTCACCCCAATAAATGTACACCATGATTTCTATGTTACTCCATCTCCTCTGATATATTTCATTTTGGGTGGTCAAACAGCCTAATCCAGATGAATGAGTTAGTTCACGTGGTAACACACCGTGACACAGAGTACTGTTATGATAAAATGGAGATCATACAGTAAATGAAATGTCAGAGAACATTATACTGAAAGAAATATCATCTCATAAAAGTTATTTCTGAAAAAGATTTTCATGGCAGATGCCACCCAAAAATGTACAATTTTTGGAGATTTGAAAATATCGAAATGACGATCTAACATGGATATTTCAGTTGCAATCTCCATATGACTTCCTAATTCCCATCTTTTGTACTCTCCAAATCATAAGTTACTGAGTTTTGTTAATGAAAGTGTTTTAATATTGAAGATATAGAGGGGAAAATGCTGTTGCTTAATGGTTTTCCTTTCTCTCTCTCTCTTTTTTCCAAAGACATAATGTACTAAAATCAACCCCAGCCAAAGGGCAAGATAAAGAGCACCATATTATGCAAATATTGAAAAACAAAACAAAACTGTGCAATGCTTGACATCTTAATTGTCTAATGAATGCTTCACAACAACTTCACTGAAATGGACTTTTGAATCACAAAACAAGAATCAACGATTCTTAAAATACATATGAAACCTCGTTATATCGAGGTTAGATATAGCATGCTACACGATATATAACAAGGTAATTTTGCAGCTCCCATTCCTTTTATAATTCTTTTATTTCTATCCTGATATAACAAGATACCGGACATAAGAAGGAAATTCAGTGTTTCCAAGCAGCTCATTATAGCACAGTTCCTCCGTACAAAAACTTTGAACGACACACAGTTTAACATCATGCAGTGGTGATCATACACAAACTTTTGATCACTATCCTCTTTTTGGAAATACTTCACAGAATATCACCTCCTTGGGTCCATTTCATGAAAGTCTTATGGGAGACTTTTTGCTCATTGGACATGTACTTATGAGAGACTTCATGAAATGGATTTTCATGATTCTCTAATAATAGCTACATAGGAGAGACTATGATCATTCTGAGATTTATGTAAAGACTTTTATGTGATTACTTCATGAGATGGACCCCTGGACCTCCCATTACAAGAAGTTGGCCCCACTTATTTTCATGAAGAAATCTGATCATCAATTTTGCAAGGCTTGGATGTCAGTTTCATGGGTGATGCTGACAGCACTGTCCAAGAGCCTGTCATTATGTTGACACGCTCCTTCCAGGAACAGGGTACAGAGAGGTTCCCATAGAATCAACTCATAGACAGGAACTGGGTATACCCGGTTTCCAAAATTTATACAAGAATTCTGCATTCATGGCCTATATTCATGTCTATTTTTATTCCCTAACTACTGGGTAGAAAATTAACTTTAAGCAAAAGATTAGAGTTTCTGCTATTAATATCTGGTTTTTTGCTATGATCATAGAATTGCACATCTTGCATAATTTACTTTTCCAATGTAGTAGTGTACTTGTTTTGCTGCATGACTCACATGAAAACAGACGTAGCAATCAAGAATGAGCTCACTTGATTTTAACCATATTGCTGACCCCATTTGGGTGCCCTTATATTGCACAACAAAAGAATTTGCCATCCTGCTCTATTCACATCTCACGTCCAATCGATATTTTGCATTGTTCAATTGCACATGCAGATGACCATGGAAGGAGTATAGATGTAATGCTTGACTGGTGGATTACCAACTTGTCCATTCTTTGTCGATGGGCAAAGAAATCTCATTTGGGAGCATTGAAAGTTCCCGGAGAATTGCGAAAGGAACAGGTTAGTAGCATTATCTACTGTATGTAGCTCCTTACAGTAGAGTGGTTTCTTTATTGGCAATTTGGATTTTTCAAGGTCTAATAATGCTTCCATGCTTCAAGATGGACATGACATAAACTACATTTTGTATACACACCTGAGAAATAACAGTACCAGTATTTTAAATGTTTCTCATATCATTTATCCACATTACAAAACATCCCCCCCAAAAAAAAAGAGAGAGAGAGAGAGAGAGAGAGGAGAGAGAAGAAAAACAACAAACAAGCAAACAAAAGCACCGTTTGAGTTACACAATTGACTCAATGTCATGAGTGATTCTATAAATTTTATTTGACTGCATGGCATCCATATGCAGCATGGCCAAGCGATGAACACAAGACATGTTATTATGGAGAAACATCTGATCCGGGCTACAAAGAGATGGATTCAGACAAACTATGCAACATGATTGTTAAGTTGAGCTTGCACTGTGCACTGCTGTTTGGGTGCGACTATAATCGTGACCTGGAAAGGCTGTAACGTACGTTGTACTAGAGGTTTAGATCTAAGTAAAACTGAGAATCCAGAGAGATTTGGCAGTTAGGCTAAGGCCTGGGAATCGAAGATCTGTCAAGACAGAAATTAGAATATTTTTTAAATGTTTAGATCTAGTTAAAGTTCACTGTAAACGTACATTTCATGAGAGGATGCGAAATAATACGAATGAAATGGTCTTCAAAATTGAAGTTTCAAGAAGAGTAACAGCATAAGATGTTGACAAAAACAGGATTGGCAATGTGAGAGCTGTGAACAAACACGACATAATTACGTGGTCCCACATGCGTCAGATCGTGTAGGTTTTGAATTCTGCGTTCTCATTGTGAATGTGGCCTGTGCTGTGGGTATGTATGTGGCCATGTCACATGTGCATGCATGATAACAGTGACAGTGCTACTGACACTGGTATGTTAAAAACTAAGCAATACCGCTACTCACGCTCTATTTTGCGGAAATCCCATTTCCATCAGTGTGTCGACGTCGGTGGGCATCTTGAATGTCACTATCACTCACAACAATTGTGTCTATATGATACAGGAGAGGAATGCGTCGTGTTCTGTTGAGTCCAGATAATAAACACTCATACCCTCGATCTCGATCCGCCGTTGTTGAACGTCAGTGCGTTTTCTCTTGCTTGGTTGACGGGAAATTCCCGTCGATGCCTGGTGGCGTCCTCGCACGTTTTCGCGCTGAGTACACTGGCTGAGCATAATATACAATGGTGACTGTATCACCTTCCGCCTTCTTGCTTGAAGTATTAATACCATCCATGTGCTGTTCTTATACTATAGTTGCACTTCTGTTATACTTACAATGACCCATTTTCAGTCTCTCTCAAACAATGCTATGTGAGAGAGATAGGCCTATATATATCAAGTCGCCAATATGAGATTATCAACGACAGCAGCAATACAATCCCCCATGTTCATTGTATTTGTCGAGTGTCCTCAGACATTCACATGAAATCTGGACAAGCGTAGGCCTACCTCAAGTAATTTGATAGTTATGAGACAATGAATAGTTGGCGCGGATATAGTTGGCAATCGAAAATTCCTACGAAATGTGGTTAGTTGACAGAATATTATGCCTATAGATACTTGGATAGAACGGTGTATCATGTTTATTATACAAATACTTTGCCTTGAGAGGTTCGTGTTAAAATTATGGGCATAGGAGGGCCATACCTAATTATAACTATAGAAACTCGAAATTAGGCAGATCATAACAAATAATATTTCTTTTATTACTTTTGATTTTTTAAAAATAAGGGAATGAGTGAGGAAAATAAGGAGAGAAGTCGCTGTGGTACCGGGATCCTATGTATGACCGTACAAATTAAGCAGGGCGCGATGTCACAAAACTTTTGCTTTTCATTATAGAGTGACAGTACGAGGCAGTGGGATCGTCAGAGTTGCTTTGTGGCATGTTTCACAAAAGGACCATATTCAAAGAGTGCGCGATTTCACAATTGTTTTGTAACATCATTTCACAATAGCCTACTATTTGAAAAATGATGTCATTAACATTATATTCTTTTCCAAATAGTATATCATAGAGTGTCAAACATGCCAACATTCTAAAATAGTTTAAATCATATTTTGGATTAAAAATAATCCTCTAATACAGTGATTGGTTGAAAGGGCTTCACGTGATAAAACATTTTCAACTGTTTCAGAATGTTGGCCTGTTTGACTTTCCATTGGCAGGCCTATATCACTTTGGAAAATTACGTCACTGTTTATGAGGACAATTTCCAAATATACAGTGCACTTTTGTGAAATATGCCACAAAGTAATTGTGTCATCATATAGAGCAATTCCGATAAATCCGGCTCTGCTTCGTAAAGCCATAATGCCACTCTGTGAAATGTTGCAACAAAGCAATTGTGACATCACAAAGCAAATCTGACATCGCGCTCTGCTTCGCACGGTCACCTGCAGGTCACTGTAGGATCCCGTGAACGCCACAACATCGCATCTACCACGTACAACTTTTCTCCTCATCGTACCCCCTCTTTTGTTGAAATTTGTAATCCCATCTATTAAAAAAAATACACTTGCCTAAAGTCGAGTTTGTGGTTAAATGTACGGGCCTTGGTGCCTAGCTCCAAAAGCACTTTCTTCGGGCTTCGAGTCTTAAGTGATGGAGTCACATCTGCCCATAGTTTTAACCAGAAATTCACAAGGCAAAGTATACGTTTTATTTTGTGTAAAACATAGGGGTAACCCACTTGTCACGTGAAGCTCTGTTCAACCAATCAACCTTTCAACCAACATTTCAACCAACATTTCAACCAATCGCTCTGTCGTTTCGCTCCCTCGGCATGCTCGGGTGCCGCTCACGCGCCGCAAAATCTCACGGTGATCGTTCACAATACCATGGTCTACTCCCACTTCGTCCAGTAGCCATTATTTTTTTTAGTCTCAATCCCGTTTAATTTCGTCAACAATCAGTTCGTCTAATGATCATTTAGTACAATTGCCACCTCGTCTCATTACCAGATGGCCTACTGCTTCCAGATGGGCTATGCCCATTTCGTCTAATACCCACAGATTCAAATTCTAATGATTTTTTAGATTATTTTTCAGATCTGGCTAATTCACACGTTTTTAAAAATAAGGATTGCTTTTTACTCGGCGATTTTAATATTGATTTGCTGAAGTCTGAGCATGATAATATCTCTAGTGAGTTTCTCCATACACTTCTGTCCTCGTCTTTTCTTCCGCTTATTTCTAAACCCACACGTGTTACAGATCGCTCTGCCACCCTCATTGACAACTTGTTTTGTAATATTTTACCCCTCCCCGATTCTTTTATAATTCTTTCAGATATGACCGATCATTTTCCAATAATGACTTGTTTTACACCTAAAACACCAGCTAATACTAAACCTGTTTCATCTTTTTTGTTCAGACGTAGAGTTTCACCTGAAAAGTTAGCAAGTTTTGATGCGGCTCTCGAGAATGCTGACTGGTCAGGAGTATTTGGCAGCGATGACGTTAATATATCTTTTCATAATTTTATGGAAATTTTCAATCATCATTTAGATGATGTAATTCCAAAACAAAGAAATAGAACCGAGTATAAAAAAACACCCAGGTTACCTTGGATTTCAAGATCAATTCTTCGTTCAATTAATAGGAAAAATCGTTTGTATTATAAGTACAAAATTGAAAAAACTGAGCGATCGAAGAATAGATATACATCATACAAAAATACTTTGACAATGATTTTACGTTCTGAAAAGAAAAGATATTATTCTAAGCAATTATCGAGATATAAGTTTGATATGAAAAATACCTGGAAAGTTTTAAAACAGGCCATGAATGTTCCGAGTAAAAACTCTGACATTGATAGAGTTAAAGTGAATGATGAATTGATTAATGATCCCCTTTATATTGCAAATATTTTTAATACTTATCTTTCAAAAATAGGCGAAAATTATGCTCATAATATTCCTGCAACAGAGACTCATTTTACTGAATTTTTAGGTCATCGTAACTCTGATTCCATATTTTTCACACCAACTAACAGATTTGAAATTATTGATATAGTTTCCTCTTTTGAAAATAAACGTAGTTCTGGTTATGATGAGATAGATAATTTTGTACTTAAGGGTGTTATTTCCTCGGTTGCTGATCCACTTGCTCATATATTCAATTTGTCAATTCTTAACGGTGTGTTTCCCGATAAAATGAAATTAGCTAAAGTAATCCCAATATTTAAGGCAGGTGATAAGTTTGAAATCAGCAATTATCGCCCAATTTCATTATTATCGTCATTGTCCAAGGTCTTAGAAAAACTCATTTATAAGAGAATGATTAATTTTTTGAAGGCACATGAGGTTATTACGAATTATCAGTTTGGTTTTCGCGAGAAACATAGTACTACGCATGCTCTTTTGCATTTTGTTGATAGAGTTGTTCATGCAATTGATAACCATTCTCATTTAGTTAGTATTTTCTTGGACTTCTCCAAGGCCTTCGACACTATCAATCATGATATTTTACTTTATAAGTTATCGCATTATGGAATACGTGGGAAGGCCTTGGAGTGGTTCAGGAGTTATTTAGTTGATAGAAAACAATTTGTAACAATTAAAAACTATGATTCAGATGTCAGAGAAGTCAAATGCGGCGTCCCACAGGGAAGTCTTTTAGGGCCGTTATTGTTCATTATTTATATCAATGATTTTTGTCGCGTATCCGACAGCCTCTCTTTTATTCATTTTGCAGATGACACAAATGTATTTTTTGCCCATAATGATATTGATTTTCTTGTTCATAAAATCAACATTGAGTTGAAGAAAGTGACAAATTGGGTCAGGGCCAATAGGCTATCACTCAATGCTCAAAAAACGAAATATATGCTTTTTAGTAACACTGTTGACAGTTTAAGTATGAATATAGTATTAGATGACTCTCATCTACAAAGAGTCTCACATACCAAATTTTTGGGTGTCATTGTGGATGACAAACTTTCCTGGAAATCACATGTTGATAATGTTTGTAATATAGTATCACGTAATATAGGTATAATAAATAGATTGAAATTTTATATTTCACAAAAATCATTACTTATGTTATATTCGTCGTTAATATTGCCTCATCTTAATTATGGAGTATTAGTTTGGGGCAACACTCATCAGAATTTATTAGACAAAGTGTTTCTTTTACAAAAGAAAGCTCTTCGTGTTATCTGTAATTCCTCTGTATGTTCTCATACAAATATGTTGTTTGCCTCCAACAAGCTCTTAAAAATGACAGATTTGTTTTTGTTTAATTTAGGGCAATTTATGTACAAGTATTGTAATAACTTGCTTCCATCTATTTTTGATTCTATGTTCCTCAAAAATCAATCATTTCACAAATATCCCACTAGGCGATCTGGTGAATTTCATTTACCTCTTTTAAGAACGATTTTTGCTAAAAACTCACTTATTTATGTAGGCCCAAATTATTTGAATTCTTTGAATCATGACTTAAAAGATGCTCCATCCATATACTCTTTCAAGAGGAGACTGAAGTCTTTTTTATTGCAATCGTATGACTCTACAATACTGAATTAACCTTTTGGCTTTTTTTTATACTAACCTGTTTACTTTGTCCCCTACTCAAGAGGTTTGCAATGTTGTCATCTATGCCATTTTTTACCCATAGAGTCTAGTAGATGACTCTCCGTGTGCTACCTCGGTTCATATATCCCTCTATTTTCTATTTTCTTGTCTTTCTTCAAGGCGTCAAAATTTCGCTTTCCCCAGCAACTATCTTCTGTTTCTCTCGGCATGCTTCTGCCGAAGATCGCTGTTTATGTTTATGTTTATGTTGTTTCTGTTGTTCTGTTACTGTTTCTGTCTCTTGTTTGCGTTCTTGTCTGCTATTTTGTCTTCAGTTCGTCAGTCTTGTCCATCCCGTTTTGTCCTTTACAACCTTTTCTTTAGTAGTTGTCTTGCTGTCTAGTCCTGTTTTATGTTAGTTCGCGTCTATGTAAATGTATTTATTTGTTAATCTAATTTCTAGTGGGCTTCCAGACTTCTTCCACTTTGTTATCTGTTTGTATATACGACGGTTCAATTTAGGATCTTTTCGTTGATGTTCTTCTCCAGAGGGACCCACATACTACAAGCTCTGTCTTTTTAGTGGGTCCCTCCATTTTTCGCATTTAAAACAACGGTATACATGTATTTCGCTTTGATCACTTATGTTTCTTTCTTGCAATACAATGTATGATTACTTTAGGTCCTCAATTGTTATACTCTTTTTATTTCACTATGTTCTACTTACCTTATTTTCTGTTACAAAATGAAGTGAAACATATGTTTTTTGTTGAAAAATGAAATAAACTTTGAACTTGAACAGTTCATTAAACCAAAATGGGAAAAAATCCTAGGGAGACAAAATTGCGATTAGACCATCTGGTTATTAGACGAAATTATAATTAGCCAAACTAAGCATTAGACCAAGTGAGGATTAGACCAAACGGGCATTAGACAAAATTGACAGTAGACCAGGGCCCCATTTCATAAAAAGTTGACATGATAACAACTCTTGCTGGAATGGCAATTGTCATGGTAACGACAAGAATCCAGCTTCCTGATTGGCTGTTGCTATTGGAAGTTGCCATTCCAGCAAGAGTTGCTTTTATGAAATGGGGCCCAGATGAGTTTCTACAGCCGTAGTGGAGTTAGACGAACTGGGAAGTAGACCATCTGATAGTAGACCAAGTGGCAATAAACTAAATCTCACACCTTGCTGCTCTCTCACCACCGGTCTTTCACCTTGGCACTTCTGTATCATGTCAGGGGTGTGTTTCTGCTTCAGACGCATTGCATGTGGTGGTTTTGTTTTGTTCTTTAATTAATGTTTTTATCTACGAGCCACTGAATTGAGCTGAACTCCAGTATACGACCGCGCAGCGGTGGGGATGGGGGAAGGGGAGCATTGACCCTTACGATCCAACCAACCCAACAAACCACGAGCACTCCCCCCCCCCCCCCCCCCCCCTCCGTGAGCCTCCCCACACTCTCCAACGTTCCGCGTCCACTACGCGAAGAGTACTCGAGGTGTAGGATCGTCGAACAATTTTCTTTTCATAATAAACAATGAATTATTCCTTTCTGTACACAATGAATTATTCATTTCCGTACGTACCTGGACTTCAATCAGCTTGAGATCATGGACATCCCTGCATGATAGTCTGTTTGTCATGGCAATACATCTGAGAACGTTTAATATGTTATATGTTGATGTTAATATTCAATGTGTATGTATTGTGTGGCTATGTGTGTGTATTTGTCTGCGTGATTAGGTAAATGTCTACATGTACAGACTGCGAGTGTAAGACTATACGTGTGTGTATTTACATGTTCAAGTTCAAGTTTATTTCATATTTCCACTTTCTCAGTGATTGGATTACAAAATGATTGACAGTAAAACACGAATACAAAATATATATAACCATATCTTGTGATTGGAGAAGAAAGAGAAACAAACATACTTAACACAAATGTAAATGGTCATTATCATCTGAGGATATCACAAGTAGATGTCAGAAATATGATGGGGCCTACATAAAAGCAATAATGCTTGTAAAACTGTAAGTTCCCGAATTCATAGGCGTGGAATTATCCAGAGAACGGATATGTTTATCTTGACCAACTAAAATTATACCAGTGCAAAAATCAATATAAAGAATGAACTAATGAACCACATGAATATCGCTCAAACCAGACTGTACAGATTTCGTCGATTTTTACAAAAAAAAAAAGTGCTATAACGGTACCATTAAATAACTTGGAGCTGCGGACAAGGATAAAGAACTGGGAGTATGAAAAAAAAAAGTTGCTAAAAGCCCGGTAGAGTGTATCCACTAAGTGATAGCCCTTAATTTGCGTTTGAAGGCGAATAGGGATAAGGAAGAGGTAATATCTTGAGGGAGGTCATTCCAGTATCTGGGCCCAGTTCTGTCCGTCTGTCGATCTGTACATTTATGCATTTACAATGTATTATCATGCTCTTGCGTGTGTTCATGTGTGTGTGCTTCTGATTGTGTGTTTGTTTGTGTTTTATGTTTGGGTGTGTAGCTTACATAAATACATATATTCTTTTTTGTTTGTTTCAATTTCAGATAAAAGTAAAATGTTTTCAAGTCGATTAGTTGAGGATCATTGCTCATTTCCATTATTGTTATCATTATTTGTATCAGTTACTATCATTATTATCACCATTATCATTACTCGTAATCATCAAGATGCAGGCTACGAGGGCGCCAAATTCATTCGTGATTGGGAAAAAATGTAATACGAAGGGATAATGAATAAGGAAATAGTGGCAATGAGTCGTCCTCCCATTACCAATATAATGTTTGTTTTGGAGATGTTACGATTTTGTAGCGAAATAATCGCATAAAGGCGGTCGTGGGCAAAGTTCGGCAAGTGTGGTTTTGAAAGTTAAGGCCCCATGACATCCATTTCCGGTCCTGTGTCCATGATGACTTTTGCTGATGTATATATAAGTCCATACATCATTCCGAAATTATTCAATGGAAATATGTAGGCCTATCAGATGTCTAAATTTTTCATTTTTAATCTGTTTTCGTTGTCTCGTTGGCATGGAGACTATCATGAAAGCTGGCGACCTGGTGACGACTCGAGTCTCGTTGGTTGACGTCTCTGCGACGTCCCTTGGACAAGATGTTGGAGACAGCCGGGTCTCCGGGGAGTTGCGGGAGAATCGAACGTGTTCGATTTTTTTCTTTTCGGAGACTTTTTCCATTCTCAAGCTACAGTCTCGGAGAAGTCTACACGACGTCTTTACGACGTCTTCTGAGCTGCGGCCGCGTCGCGGAGACTAGTTTTGTCCGAAACGATATTCCTGTGACCCACGGAGACCTATACCGTCGAAGATATGGAGACGTCGCGGAGACGTCTGTGCAACTGAGAAGACATCCCACGAATGACGAAAACGTTGTGACGACGTCTCCGCGACTTAAATTGATAAATTGTAACCTTGTTTGGAGACGTCTCGGACGTCGCCCTAGAGCCGCCTTCTTGTTGAGAGCTCAAGCCATTGTTTTAGTCTTTCGTGTCGCACGAATCGCGGCAGTCGCGGCGACATCTCTTCAAGTGTAGGCCCTAAGTTCCGGCCACTAAGATTCTCCTTTTCATTTCGTCACGCCATTAACACAGTCATAATAGCATGCACCTTGTCATGACCGAGTGCTCCAGCTCACAGTGGCTATTAGGCAGATTTTATTTTCCTAAAGTATAATATCATATCTTTTCTTGCCATACTTTCAGTTCATGCAGGTACATTTTCCACAATGCGATGATAATAATCAAAATGTCGTTACATGTATATCCAAGAGATGACAGGCGTATAAATCTGTGAGACCAGTGAGGCCAATCTTGCTGTTGTAAGTTTGTGCTTGATTATCATAATCAAGTTGAAGCGCTGCAAATATTAGGTATTCTGATACTTATTTCAGCTGACTTTACTGCTGATAATATCACGAGAAGCAATGACGCTGTATTTCATACTGGCAGAACTTAGTGGGTGCAGAATAAACATGAATAAAATGACTAGTAATTAATGGCACATCTTATTTTGATCAAGCAGTTCCAGATTTTGTAACTTGTGTAAGATCTGTTCACAACAGCCAGAAGTCAACATGACTGTATGGTCGGGTCAATAACCGACACTGAAATGTGATCCCATCAACATCTGCATCCTCGGGACTTGTGTAGAATATGATTGTACACTTCTCAGGGGATATCGCGATCATGGAACCTTATAGGAGAACAACCCTTCAGAAATTTTGCAAAAAAAAAAAACCGTTATTGTAACAAGAAGTAGATAAGGAGAGGGAGGAAGAAGAAGGAGAAGAAGAAAAAGAAGATCGAAGGAGGAGGAGGAGAAGGAGAAGTATAGAAGAAGAAGAAAAAAAAAGAAGAAGAAGAAGTAGTAGAAGAAGAAGAACTCTAGTCACACGGAGTGGCAGACAATCTCCACAGATTCTTGTGCAATTAGTCACGAGCCTTGCCCTTTCATTTTCGTGTGGCTTGCTCATCACCGATTTGCCGAGTTTCCCTACTGCGCCCCAAACACGTAAGTGAAAATTGTGAGCGCTGTTGATGGCGGGCCTAGAAAAATTCACGCCCTGCTTTCCAGCGGTGTTCGATGTCCGCTCAAGGGGCTCTGACATGATCATTTTCCTCTTACGAATGCAGGGCTGAAGAAGACAAGAAAGAGAGAAGAAAGACCGACAAAACAACAAACAAAAGAGTCATTAATTTTTCATGAGGTGCACGTGTCGAAAAGTGTTTTTGAATTTTCATGGCGCAATTTGCATGCAGTGACAGCAGGTGGAAAGATGCCATGCGCATCTGTTCTTGATTTGTGCTGATTCCTCGCTTTGTAATCCCCTTTAATGATCATGTCAACTTTTATCAGCTGAGGTCCAACCTCATGAATCATTGTCATCAGCAGTGACAATCAAGACGAATGTATATTTTCGGCCAGGCTTGTCAAAAATATCCTTTGGAGAATTTTCCTCACTTTTTACAAGACCTTAGACATTGTACATCAAACTGTTGCGTCATAATCATCTTCCTTTTTCGTAGTTATTGTTCTCATTTCAATATCACACAGTATCTGTAGGATAATTGCCATTAGTTTTTATTTAACAGACTAGTTTAATCACAAAATATGTATATATCACATTTTTTATTCATATTTTCTACCTTTCCTCAGTCAGAAATAGTATCTTTTACGTCCAATTTCTTTCAGCTTTTCTGCTTTCCAGTAAAACTGTAATGTGTTTTGTTCAAAACACACACACCTACACTTTCTCTATCTTTGCGCTGCTTGATATTTTTATATGGATTTCTGTATGTTATTGTATTCGATGTATACATGCATTTTGTTTCATTTGTTTACGTATTGACGAATGGAAATGAAATCGATCAGCCAATCAATCAATCTAAACAACAGTGTAGATGTTTCATAATCTGTTTAAGTCTGTGTTAAGCTATCTTTGTATCTGTGTGTGTGTGTGTGTGTGTGTGTGTGTGTGTGTGTGTGTGTGTGTGTGTGTGTGTGTGTGTGTGTGTGTGTGTACTTTATATGATGTAGGCCTATGTACGTGGTGAGAGCAGGGAGGTGTTAGAGGAGAAGAAACAAGTATCTCTCCTTTGTACCCATGTTCCGTGCCGTTAAGAAGTTATGCGCTCTATCGCAGGTGTTAATGAATAATTGCGTCGACAAAACAATAATGTGCAAAAGACAGCATTTCTATTGAAGTATATGCATCATTCCTCTTTACAGCAGACCGAGCGATCATCAGTTCGCTGTCCGGTTCAATATTTTTGGCAGAAGTTATTACTGTGTAGAGAACAGGACACATGAACAAAATTTTACAGTTTAAAAAAACCTGGCAAACAAAATTATGCACAAGATTTAATGTGCGCAATATGGTTAAATGCTAACTTTTCACGCGACTCTGATGTTTCCTATTTTAGTCCTGGGGTATTGGTAACAAGAAGATTTGAAGAAAAAAACTGAAAGGATTTGTTCCGTAACATATAACCAAAAAGTTCCACGCAGGATTTCAACATTTCCTCTGAAATACAGCTCAAAATGGTTAAGATCAAGAACCTTTTATTGGTGTCCGTATCAGATCTGTATGCAGGAGTGGTTTGGAGCATGGAACGCCAAAGCCAGTGGAATGCTAAGCATTCAGCTGTCATGCTATATAGACAGATATAACCTACGTATAATTTTGCACAAATTATACAGAGATTCCACTCCTCCTCTAACACCTCCCTGGTGAGAGCAACCTCAAAATGCGTGGAGGCCTACATTTTCAATGATGGATACACTCAGCGAACGATGTTGTGCTTTTTGGTTCGATTGCGCCATTGATTTCGTCAGGTAACGTTATCCGTGGCATCTCTCAAATGAGATTCTTGCTCTGGTTCTCAGATGGCGGAATTAAAATGTGATTGAGGATGTACTCAGGTGTCTTGGTCCCGAAGAAGTGATCGCACCACGAAGGACTTTGTAGTTAGAACGTAAAAGGGTCGGTATTCCCCATTAAGATTCTTTGAGGCATCCTACCAGGTGGCAAAAGGGTTCCAGAGAGCGTTCATCTTTTTGCTTTCAAACAGTCGATACCAATCAGCCGTTTACTGGATTGCTTTTTTCGTATGAATTTAACTCTCCCATCAAGCTGCTTTGTATAGGATTCTAAATGACGACTCACTTACAAGCCCTGCATCCAGGAAATGGATGGAGCGAGGACAGAGGGAGCAAGGGGGGGGGGGAGATGGGGGGGGGGAGGGTTGGGGGAGGAGAAGGCGGGGGGGGGGAGGGAGGGGGGAGAAAGGGGAGGGGGAGGGACGGAGGGGAGCTCGTAGTTTGACTGTTGTCATACAACAAACTATCATTCATTCATTCATTCATTCATTTTATTTAATCACGGTACTAACATCAGCCACGGCTGTTTTTCAGTTAGTCCGTGCAATGAAAATAAGTATACATAACATGATACATCATCATAGATACAAAGCAAATAAAAAATACATAAAAGTACACAAATCAATTTACATATCATAGGCAAGATACAAAATAGGCAAGACTATCAATTTACAAGAAATAAAATTACATTTCCATTAAAACTTAAAAACATTTATATCTTAAAATAAGAAATTGATAACAAACAATAGGATAAAACACAAAATTACTGAAATAATATCTAATACACACGAAAAACACACTCAAAACTATAGATAACAGATTAATGTAAAACGAACACTGCACATACCCTCTAACTACCCTAACCTATGCCTACACACACACACACACACACACACACACACACACACACACACACACACACACACACACCACAACCCATCCGCCCCTGCATATATCTTTGAAACAAACTCTTGTAATAAAATAAAACATATAATTACAAATACTATCTGAAAAATAAAATTTCCTTTGCTCTAGCTAAAACACTTTCAACTATCTGTTACATCCTGTCTGCAATTGAAATCAAAATCTATATTATTGAGCTGACGATCGTTTTCAAGAATATAGGTCAAGCTATATGAACGAATTTGACCGGAATGTATAATGAACATCTGTATGACTGTATGAAATGTGAAATATCTATATATAATGTGTCATATATAATGTGTGTGTGTGTGTGTGTGTGTGTGTGTGTGTGTGTGTGTGTGTGTGTGTGTGTGTGTGTGTGTGTGTGTGTGGGTGTGGGTGTGTGTGTATGTGTGTTGTGAAAGTCACGTAAATTTCTCGTTATTCCTGTGTAGAAGGTATTTGCATCAAACGTGCCATGTCTGTCGCCTGTATATCGACGCGTCCACTACTTCACTTTCAAAACACTTTAGATGATCGTGCTTAAAGCACGACGATCATTATGCGCCAATTATGGCAAGCCCGATGGTAATGACGCATTAAAATTGCACAAGGCCTCGCGTGACAATGTTAAATGCTGATTGCCATCAACGCCGCTATAAGAGTCAACAGAGCCGGCCCTGCACATAAGCGCAACCGCAGACGCAGATGGCTGCAGAAGGCGAAATGCTTTTAGGACATCAAATATGGCGACGAGATGCAGCGAACGAGTGAACACAAACATTCTTCATGGGCCGAAAAAACAGCAAAAAACAACAGTTGAGCGGTTATACCAAAGTGGCAAGCGCATGACCTGAAACGCGCCATGAACAGCGTAAAATGGGCACTTTACGGGGCACTTTGGTAGTACAGACTGTACATGGTATAAAAAAAATGCATTGTATCGAGAATGCCATTTCGTATACATTGTTCACTGATAAAGGACTTTGATCTGTATATCAATATGTTTTGTGAATCTTAATTCTAAAGCAGATTCCCAGTGCAACAATCAACTAACACACAAAAATCTCAATTAAAAATTTTCACAAAATCAAACAATAAGACCTTACTTACGGTGTGATTTTTGAGTGTCACTTGTGTCACATCATATCATAATGTATGTATATATCATATAAAACATTGTATCATGTATGTTTATGTATTCTTTTTACCACATATATAATAATATATATATATATATGTGTGTGTGTGTGTGTGTGTGTGTGTGTGTTAATATTACATAAAACACAACTACGTTCATTGTATAGCATGATAGCGTGCGCTTGTGGGTTTGTGTGTGTGTGTATGTGTATCTACATTCATATTTAGAAAACATACGTTTCTCCTGTTCTTCCTCCTAGAAATATATTTTTTCTTCAAGTATTGCCACCCCAGCACAACATTGAGAACACAGATCACTAGTCAAATATCGATATTTCTTCGGTGTTCAGACATGGACAATAATAATGATGAACTTGCGTTGACTTCTCCATCGACAGAATTTCTCACTCTTCTTTCCCGAATACGGACGATTGCAAATGGAATCAAGATTGTAATTATTGATTATAATAATTGTCACCTTTAGAAATAAAAAAAAAAGGCTGAACATAGTTAAGTGTGAATTGTTAATCAGATCGCTTCACTCTTGATCTCTGTATAGCAAATACATTCTCATTCATTGACCACCATGTTCTATTTTGTTTGAAATATTCTATAGTGCATCCTAGCTGGATATCATGTATCATTTTATTTTGTTGTATTTGATGTATTTTTTTCATTAAGAAATATGAAAATAAAATTGAATTTAAATTTGAATTGATATCTAATTTGAATAAATAGCGATAGCGATGTAAGCGTTTTTTCTTTGACCGTGCATGCATGTGTGTGTGTGTGTGTTTCTCCCTAGCATGTTATGTTATTTAAGTTTGTATTTGTACTTTAAAGCAAGTACTGTTCAAAATATGCTTTTATAATTATCATGTATATCAATGGTTTAATTGTGTACATTTAGATTAATAATGCTTATATAATGTGTTATTTATACATTGTATTTTCGAATGTTCCACGTCTTACAAGCTCCACTTTTCAATGGATCACATGCTCTTTTCCATCGCTTTTTAAAATTTTTGTTACCACAGCAAAGTGTGCATTCTTTTCTCGTTATATAACTATCCGTGCGTATAATTTGCATTACACTTTGTGACTTGTACTTCTTTCAAGTTGTTTAACAATGAGAATTGACAACTTTCAGTGACTGTATACTTTGTATTGTGTACTACCTTTTGTTTGATGAGAATAAAGTGCATGTATAATTGAATTTAAGAGAATTGAATGTCAATATCCCTGTCTCTTTTTATCATATTTGCATTTATAGGATATGTTTTCATCTCTTCCTGTGATATATACGGCTTTGATTACAACAGGAGAATTGACGGACAGATATATATATATATATATATATATATATATATATTTACATATATATATATATATATATATATATATATATATATATATATATGTAGAGAGAGAGAGAGAGAGAGGGAGGGAGGGAGAGAGAGAGAGAAAGAAAGAGATGGGTGAGAGGAAAAAGAGAGGGAGAGAAAAAAAAATAATGAACCCAAGGAAACAGAGGCAAAGTCTCAGGAAATTTCGACAACCACGACGTCAACTGAAACGGCTCCTCACAAGTTAAGGTCATTTCGAATACTCCCTCCGGTCTGGTGTCACTTGCAAACAGCTTCCCGTTTCCCTTTTTTTTTTTTTACTATACTGTTCATTACATGAGATGTCCATACAGGTGTAGATTTAATTTCTAAAAGAAGGACATTTCCAGCCACCCTCTCACTTTGAGAGATTACATTTCATTCTCCCACATCTTAATTCTTTCGAGTAAACTCAAGAAAATCAAACGCAGATAATGATAATGTCAAGATGATAGTGATAATGATAATAGTAATAACATAGACGATGATGATAGCAATGATAATAGTGATGATAATACTGTTATCAGCATTGATCATCATTCATTCATTTATAAATACATCTTATTAATATTCGAATTATCATCGTTGATCGTCAGTCACAGTCACAGCCATATTAATATCAGTTAATTTCCTTTCTGCTCACCATTAAATTATGCGCGAGCCGATGGCCGCTAATAGGAACACTATTTGCTGTCTGAGTCCGGTATACTTACTATTTCGATTATACGCTGTTGGCGGATCTGCGTATCGAACGGTAATAAGTGTAGCAATCGACATCGTTCATAATTAACAGAGGTCGCCGTAAAATTTTGACCCGATCTGTTTACCTGTTTCCTCCGGGCATTTAGTGAGCTCTCTATCCGTCAGACGACAAGAGATTTTGGCGGGAGATAGCGAGACGATGTTTGAGCTCGTCGTCGCGCGGGTCCGCCGTCCCCTGTTTCTTTCGTGTCTCTGATTAATCCACTTCGTCGCTTGAGTTGCGATAGAAGTGGTGTGCATAATGCTGGCGATCGATTTCGATCTTTCAGCCTCTATCCTCTCGCTCCCTCTTTCTGCCTACCCTTATATTTCTCTCCTTCTGTCCATCTCTCTCAGTAGATTTCTGCATCATTCTCTCTGCCTCTCAATTTCTATCTCTCTCTCCCTCTCCTTCATCAGCTCCCTCCATCTCCCCCTCTCTCTCTTCTCCATTTTCTCCCTCCCTCTCTTACTTTTCGAGATATTTCCTTCCTTCATCGTTGTGAGAGAGGGAGAGGTAGCCGTAACCTCAGAGCGTTTTGTCCGAATAAACAGAGAGGTCTTTACTGTTTTCTTGAGGTAACGAATGATCTGAAATATCAACCCGCACGATAACAATCATTACCGATACAGAAGGTATCTTTTCACTTATATCATGATTGACCTATTTTCGAAACTGGACCAGCTTCTTAAGCAGTAACCGACTGTTTGAATTTCAAATTTGATAGTACTCAACCCTGGTGTTAATGACCACAGTCAACTTTGGCTCTGAAGATAAAATCAAGACTTTCCCAAATCCTAATCCTCGGTGAGGGGAAGTCCCCCCCCCCCCCCCAAACATGGATTGAACGAATTTGGACATGGATTCAGCGAAAGGAAGTAAAACATGCAGTCAATGAAAATTTGATCAAAGCGTACTAATAATCCGCTCAAGAACTCTTACTGTATGATGCTGTGGCTAATTTAATGTCACCGTCGCAGCTTGGGAACTGCACAACAATCGTGATGTAACCGTTGTAAAACAAAAGGCAACATATGGAAAACAAAAGGTATTTTCTATGAAATCGAAACAATTCCAAGACATAGCTTCTCTAAAAGGCGATGCCATTTAGAATATATTTTCGTCAACATAATCAGTAACAGGTCACATGAGCATGTACTATATAGTACTTCATCATTTCTAAATAGAATTGCCTGTTTGTGAAATCTCCTCCTTTTATGTTGTCCTATTTTGTAACGTCATAACCATATTGTATAGTTCCCATCAAGGGAAGAAAGCAGACTGAATGTAACAAAATGTCGATGACTCATATCTTGACCAGTAGTGGTTCGATTTTCATCTTCTTTTTTTCACGAAATGTTGGATTATATATCATCTGCATTCTCTAAATCTGAATAGATGTAACAAAGTGAATCAGAGCTATATATATACTTTTTTTATAGAAATGGTGGGATTATAATTATCTGTAAAGCGAATGAGTCTTCTGCATGTTCTCGATCATCCACTATCCATTTCTCTTCTATGGGAATATTCAATTGTGTAAGTGTACCTTTCAAATGCTAACAGACAGTAAACAATTACGAAATTAATGACGTCATGATGCAAAATGTGGCACGACCATTCTGTTGGTGAATCCAATCTACTTTTTCATTGCCACGTAATTTTCACTTCTCAAAGTGAAGCATTGTAACAACAACGTCTCACATACATATATTACTCTAAAAAATTATTATGAAAGTCAAAGGAAGCGACGAAAATTAGAATAATGTGACTCAACTCTTTAAGCCATTATGATATGTCAACTCCTAAAGACAATTATTCAGTTACTTGGCTGCACGAAGTGTGTACGGGGGGGGGGGGGTAAAACTTTCTATTACTGTATACTTCTTCGTTATTTCATTCTAGTTACTCGGTTTCCCAACTTCCGTTGTCTCTCTGTGGAATATAACTTACTTTAGATCTAGTTGAGTTATTCGACGCACGCCCCGCGAGCCTAAGGTCACATTTCAGATATTCGTGTGACTATATCATGGTATATAGCATTGCACCGGAATGAGGGTGTCACTTTATCATCTTGTGTGCTTTTGTCTGTGTGATGCTGTGTGCCTACATAGATTCAATTGTACAGAAAACAGTAGGAGTGATGTCTAAACTGAGAACATTTTTTGCTTTGTACACACAAACCTAGATATTTATGTCTGTGTATGTCTGTTTGACGTGTCTGTTTTGTGTTTTCTTCTTTTCTTCGCCATATGATTCTGGCGTACATTATCTAACTGCCTGATAATGAGATTGCATCAAATCCCATGTGCGTGCATGTGCATTACGTGTGTGCGTGTTATCTTCATGTATTTTCTTTTTTTTTCTTATTAGAAATCATCATTTTCAAAGTAAAAATAGAATTACTAGTACGTTCTTGATACGCTGGGATCGTGATGTTCACAGAAACAGCTGCGCACCTGCAGAACGGCATTAAGGGGCCTAATTAGACGAGCGAGCCTGAACCTGAAGAAGGTAATCATGTAATGGGAAAGAGCTTATCACATTACCAAGTTTCTCAAGGGACTGAGGGGGATCATGGAATGCGCCCGAAGAACAGTCGTTGTTCAGGACGCTATTGCATCTTTTGATGTTATTGTTATCCATGATCTAAGATCTTTCCAGCGTTATTGGTAGGCCTAGAATGCACTTGGTAGATGATTTGACTCTGTCTTGATTTGATTTAATTTGATTTTGATTTGATTCTGTTTACTTTATTGCGATGTCACACATATCTGACTACAGGCCCTACTGCATAATTATATCATAGTGATATCTTGCACATTTTTTTCTTTAATTAGTCGCAAACGACACTTACTAATATCAACATTTTAATTCTTCCTAATTCTTATTGCTTACAAATATACGTGAGTAGGTTTATCTGAATGCATTTATATCAAAGTCGAAAGATCGGCGGTCTATGGGAATTTGGTTGCAATAGAGTATGCCGATGCTTCACATGTGTCACACGCACACCAGACCCTTGATGATTTTTAGTTTCATGGTCGTTGTTGTCGGGTTCTTTTTTTTTTGTAAGCTCAGCTTCGAGCGTTTCGTTGAGCAGACGTATGTGTGATTCTGTTTCTCTCTCCCGATAATAAATCTAGGCCAATGGTGCTATAGAATATCACAGATCCTGCCAAAGCTAGAGTTGGCGCGCCGAAAGCCGAGTCTGACACTGATCTTTAGAACTTGTCAATCATTCTGGGGGCCGCATACGCATAATATTTGTCCAAGGGGGCTGATGTTTTAAGCAAGTTCGACTCATTTTCGTGAACATGCCGTCATCATTATTTCTGTATATTATTTTCCCATCATTTTTTCTTTTATGGAAATATAGGGTGAAGTGTCTATTTGCTCTTATGTCATTGCATTTTTTTTTTAGTTGTACGTTTCACGTTTCGATCTGTAAGCTGATGATTTCGATAATGTTTTTGTCCAGAGATAATATGTACCGTAGTTGGCTTTTGTAGTGAAATATAAAACATAAAATGAATTCATTTCATTTCAGTTCAGATGGAGAAACTCACACCTGCTAATGTTCTAGCCCAAATTAAAGATCAAGAACTTTTGGAGTCATATAGTCCTAATGCAACAACAAATAGAGGAGAACACTGGAGAGAGCAGCATGCTTCAAACATCGCCATTTCTTAGGCAGTATTTTCAACACAAACATAGAGATATAGGGCTATCTATACACAATACATTTGGTAAAAATCTGATCATCCATTGTTGAGCTGTTAGCAGATGAGATATTTGTATGTCCTTTATGACCCTCATACCCTTTGACCATTGTCCTTATGACCCCAAAGTAATTGAATCTTTCTTAGTTCATTATGAACGTTTGATGGATATCCGATCATCCGTTCTTCAGTTATTGGGAGAATAAGTTTTGATATTTTATGTTCATTATGACCCCTACGACCTTTGACCTCATGATCCCCAAATTTACTGTAATCGTTTCTTTCTTACCTCATTCTGAACACACCCTGCAAATTTTGTGACATTCGTCCATCCGTTCTCGAGTTTTTTTTTCTCTTTCGCCCATACAAACAATAAATTCAACATTTTCCCCAAAAAATAACGTATGACGTGTTACTTTCTTTCAAAACATATTGTCTATACATGGCAATAGCAGTCAATAACAGATGAAAATTATACACTTTCTTTTTCCACATTTTCCAAACATTTTATCCTTATTTAAACGACTGTTGATTTCCCGCAAAAAAGCACCATAAGTATTAGTTCCTTTTATCCTCCCTTGTTTCATTCATCAAAATCAGCAATATACTCGAGAAAGCCAAATTTACCAAATCATTCATATTCCTATTTCCCCGCAACTTTGATATCAACAAAACATTAATCTCTAAATCAACTTTAAAGACACATTTAATAACCTTTTAAATTTGTTTTTAAAAAAATTGTTCATCTTACGAAACAGAAAAGCATGTTGGATATCTTCCCTATACAACCGCAAACATTACATAAATCTAAGTCACTGTATTGCCAAACAAACAACTTCCGTTTAATGATCCGTTTCTCGTAAACATAATCCGTTCTCGAGTTTTCTTGTTCAAAAACAGACAGACAGACAAACAAACATATACTTGGAACCGAAAACACAACCTCCGGCCGTTTTTACCGACTAGCGGAGGCAACAACATCAACACTTGTATTATGCTTTCTACAAGAGACGACAGTTGGCGGTCATCCTAATCAACGCTGAGGATCTATAATCTTCACGTCAGCTTGAGTAACAGCCATCAGATTTCTGGGGAGGTCGCATCATCTATCTGTCAAAGTGAAGTAGGCCAATAGATGATTGGTGGATTTTCAAGTCAAGTGGCACCTGTCGCATAACTAACAAAGTTCGATTTTTTTTGAAGTTGTATTGATTCTGGCAACCTCACGATTGAAATCAACTCATAATTACTATTCGGCAACAAACCAAATGACGCCATCAATATTACTCCAATAACAACCATGAACAGTGGGTTGAGTGAGATGCTGTGGCTAGCGTTGTTACCAAACTGACCCTAATCACAATTTAAGTGGATAGGAATGTTTATCAATTTCCAAGTTGGTTGCCAAATAAAGCGTGTGAACTATATACAGTCACCGTCATGCAAAATCCATGGCAACAGTACAAACTCGAGAAAATTTTGTTTTTTAAAATGTTTGCAAAATATCGATTGAAACTTCAAACTAAATGTCTAGAATAATGTCATTCCATGCATAGATGTCAATTGCAACAATCATGCAAGGACTGTAGGGTGTGACTGGCCAAATCACACTAGATTTTTAAGCTATCCATGTTTATAATCATCAGCGATATTGTGTCATCGAGAGGGGATATGAAGGTGGCACAGTATTCCGACACATTTTTTAAGTCTTCCGCTTAAATGGGAAATGTTTATCAATTTCACCATAACGGCTACTATATCCATGTATCGACATGATATAAGATTTCGTCCACCACTTATCAAGAAATTCTGTGTTGTGGTGGCCTAATCGAGACGCCAAAAATTATGAGAGTGCACAATGTTTTCATGTGTTTTCCCCATCCAGAGAACGTGAGAATATTACTCGCAGCTCAGTTCTCGGATAACTGCATAAATTTCAGGTGGCTGCCCCACCAGGATTGCCAGATCGTCGCTAGTCTTCACTGGCAAACTCAGTCTATATTACTGCCGAATTCGGTCAAAATTGTATCTATCTAAACATAGAAGAACGTATACCTTTATAGTTATTTGTGATTTCCTTTAGTCTTATTAAGGCAATTAGCCTAGTGTTGTTAGTTCAGCAATTAAGCAATTAGTTATTGCTAACTACAAAGTCCTGCTTCTTAGTAGTTCTCTCCATTCCCGACAATTTTATTTGGTATTTACTATCCAATATATACCAGTTTACAGTATTTTCCTTGAATGCTGTACTGATTTTGTAAAATGACATGTGTTCAAATGTGTATTTGCAATTGCAGCTTTGTTGGAAATGAAATAGATTATATCGAGAATAAAGATGAAGTACTCCATTTATTGCAATAACAAGGCAAAAATGTTCTGAAAATAGCTGTTTTAAATGGAATTTAGTAGAGTGGATACAAAAATTCTTGTATAGGGTGTGAATTTGTTATCACAAAAGCAGAAGAAGAAGAAGAAGAAGCAATCTGTGTATGCGAGCGAGGTCCAAGCATCTTCGTTTTATGACTAAGTAGGTGGCCGTTTAAGTCCCTCATACACACTCGTATAAATAATAGTGGAACTGTGTATCAATTATTCAGGCATCCCAGAACACAAATAAAGATTCAGGAAAGAGAATGTTTGTCGCGTGATGGGTAATCTCTCTTTTTTCAAATGTGGCTTTTAGCCCACTCAAGTGAAACTAAAAAGTGGGAAAAGTAGAAGTTAGGGGCCAAGTGAGGGGTCAAATGCTCTATTGAGGTATAAAACGTGCCCCTCCGTTTAAGGATTTTTTTTTAATTTTCTGTTTTCGTTGAACGACGTCTTCCGTCAGGGGAAAGTGATGGAAAACTTCAAATCACTTTCAGATACAAACAAGTCTTTTAAAGGGATGATATAGTTTTGCTTGAGATGGGGGATTCAGATTTTTTTTTGTGCGAGATAATTAGAAACATCTCAAGAAATATGAAAAAGCATACAATTACAATTCTATCGAAGAGGGATTCAAAGTTTATTTAATGATAATTGGTTTTGAAATAACAGAGATATCCAAAACCAAAGAGGTCCTAATAAAAGGTGAGACCAGCCTCTTATCAGGACCACTTTTATTTTTGACTTCGTTTTGGGGTTTTAGACTCAACTAGGCTTGTTTTAGGCTTGTGCTTTGATGTAGCATAATTAAGGTAAATATGGTGGTTGTGTGCACAGCGAGGTGGTTGACTATCACGTTGTCATGGTTGTGAGGTTATTGACCGATCAGTATCCAAGTTTGATTTGATTTGATTCGATTTGATTTATTTGATTTGATTTAATTGATTTGATTTATACGTTATTGATCATCATTACGTTGGGCTCATGAATCAATACATAATCATTATTATACTAAATTCTCTATACTTGCAGCGTGTCGGCTGAGCTGTATCGGTTGTAACGGATGATGGTGATTTACAGAGTTATTGTTATGGGTTTCAGCAGGATGGAGGATAACGCATGGCCAAAAAAAAAAATAGTGTTATGCAAGTGATGTTTCTATGACAGTCTTTTGGCTTTAAGTCTGTGATAAAACAAAAACTGAAGCAGAAGCAGTAGGAGGAGTAGCAGAAGGAAGTAAGAGCAAGCAATTATAGTGTGCAACAAAAAGCAGGGACATCATTGAGGCTTCTGGATAGTAAAAATCGTTGTGTTATCATTATCTTAGTTTAATATAATGTTATCGTTATTATTGTCATTAATCTATCTTATCTTGATTATCGTCATAATCATTTAGTTATCATAATAATCATCACGATCAGTGACCCTAACACTGGCGTAGCCGGGGGGGGGGGGGGGGCGATGGGGGCGGTCGCCCCCCCCCCCCCCCCCTAAGATTTGGACCGGGGATTTGGGAGGCGGAAAAAAATGCGTGTATACTGTATGCATGCACATGAAGCGGGTCTCCTTTGCAACCTTTCATCAAATAAGATATTTTTTTGAATATTTCACTCAAAGTGTGCACCAGATCGTTGAATTTCAATTCAAAATATGCAAAATCTCTCGTGCTTGGGAGGGGGTATCCCCCTCCCAAACCCTCCCCCTCTGTGCCTCCTTCCCTAGCTTAGTACACTTTTTAGATTTACACAAAGAAAATTATGAATAATTCTGAGTGCACAAGACTTAGCACTTATATTCCGAAAAATCAAGGTTCCCTCATGTATAAGGGGAATTTCCCCCTTTTAATCGACCCTTTCCTCCTTCAGCCCCCCCCCCCCACTGTTTTTTTTTTTTTGTGTGATTTCCCAAATGTTGATTCCATCAAATATGCGTATACGAGATATCTCAATTTCAACCTTAAAAAGGCAAAAGCTCCATCGGAAGGGAAGGGTGGAGATAACACTCGCCCACGCCTTCTCCCTGCTCGCCCGCCCGCCCCCCCCCCCCCTTCTGCCATGCATAGAAGTAGACTGTGGCTATACCCAGATCGCTTTATTTCGATTCTAAAAAGGCAAAAGCTCCGCGAGCGGGAGGGGGAATCCCCCTTCCCCTAAGCTCTACCTCACTAGACTTTATACATACACACAGAATGGTGCACATTCGGAATAAGAGCTAAATTCCGTGATTTGATAGACTTCGATGAAAAAGTATTGCACCAAAAATTTGCACCAGATCGCTGAATTTCAGGTCTGAAAACGCAAAATCACCTTCGTGTGGGAGGGGATATGCCCCTAATCTACGCCCTCGTGTGCATGCTTTTTCTGTATGATTGCTGAACTGCAGACAGCGTTCATGATATTCAGTGTAAGAATTAATACAAGAAGATTATTTAAATGATAACATTTTATAGGGAAATTGTTCAAAAATAATCTACACTAAAATATACTACAACCTTAAACAAGTGGGACTGTTTCAACTCGTTAAAACACGTAAAAACATGCATCAAATCGCACCATTTGCAACATCAAAATGCAAAAAGTTCTCACCGTGGGAGGGGGGACACCCCCCTCCCACACCCTCCCCTCCCCCTTCGCTCGCTCCCCTCGCTCGGGTTCAGTCGCGTTCATGATATTCAGTGAAAAGAATTAACACAAGAAGTGTATTTAAATTGTGCCATTTTATAGGCAAATTGTTCAATAATAATCTACATCAAAATATACTGCTACCTTAAACAAGTGGGACTGTTTCACGTCGATAAAACGCGCAAAAACATGCATCAAATTGCACCATTTACAACATCAAAATGCAAAAAGTTCTTACCGTGGGAGGGGGGACATCCCCCTCCCACACCCTCCCCTCCCCCCTCGCTCGTTCCGCTCGCTCGGGTTCAGTCGCGTTCATGATATTCAGTGAAAAGAATTGATACAAGAAGTGTGTTTAAATTATACCATTTTATAGGCAAATTGTTCAATAATAATCTACGCTAAAATATACTGCTACCTTAAACAAGTGGGACTGTTTCACGTCGATAAAACGCGCAAAAACATGCATCAAATTGCACCATTTACAACATCAAAATGCAAAAAGTTCTTACCGTGGGAGGGGGACACCAACCTCCCACACCCTCCCCCCCCCCTCCCCCCTAAAATGAAATCCTGGCTACGCCGTTGGACCCTGACCACATAGATTGAAGAGTATAACTTGGTTTATTTCAGATTTATTGATGGCTATAATTATTGTTAGAAAATACGTGCAGCAAGTACGTAAAAGTAGCAGTAACAGAAGTGGCAGCACGTCATAGCGGCATCAGTTGCATCGCTTCATGTTAGAGCTGGGCAGTTTGTGACCTCCTACCGTTGTATGTTTTGCCAGTTATATTCATCTTTTCATGAATAGACAGCAACAATTCATTTTGTACCTCTCATGGTTCAGCGGGCAAGTTACGGGGTGGTGTTGCACTCAAGAATGGGTCCTACACTGGCGCATCTTTTCTTAGCACTGTTTAAGCTAAGAGGACTCTCGGATTCCATTTGGCAGACAGTTTTACTTATGTCTCAAAAACAGACTGTCTCATATCTCGTCTTACATCTACTGTTTTGTTGGCGTGTTTATTCTTTGAAGGAAGAAAAGAAGAGAAAAGGAAGGTAAGATACGACTTTCACTTTCAAAGACTGTCTACAGCTATAGCTACCATCATACGCCCGTATGGCATGACATACATGCAGTAACATGGTATGGCGTATGATATCAATGTAATGATTTTATCTTTGACCTGGGAATCTATGACACTTCAGAGTGGCTGCGTATACAGGGAGATTTGTTACGTCCTGTGTGTGAATGCTACCATGTACTCTAAAAATTGAAAACAGATAACAGATAAAGATAACCTCCTGCAAACCCTATTTAAAAAAAGGAGATCTAAGAGGCTAAAATTTGAACAAAATGATAGAAATGTGTTTTGTCGAAGCAAACTCACTAAGGCAGAGTTTACAAACCGACAGACCTGTGCCTTTCAGCTGTACAATGAACACACTAATTTCACAATGACTTCTTCAATTTATATCCCTGTACCGTAGCATTAACAAAAAAAGAACTTTATAAAAACAAAGGCAAATCAAGCAACCAAAAAAAAAAAGAACTAAACCTACGTCTATTCGTGTCGAAAGTGGGCAACTTACATTCTAATTGTGAGAAAAAGACGTGTGCCATATCTAGCGAAAGAGATCATCTTTTCGTAGTCCGAAAACGTTTGCAGTATAGCAGAAATTGCTTCTAGAGGGTATTATACAAGTTGACACCATCCGATGAACAATCACGGTGGTGAGAAAGACGCTGCGAATAGTGAGCAACGAAAGCAGATCTCTTGAGGAGTAAGAGAGATGCATCCTGCGAGAATTTGGATGATAGAATCACGGACTGGGCTATGGACATGACGGTAATCTGCAAGATATCCCCGAACGTTGTATGCACAGCATTGTCCATGACGATGTTGCCAAGAATACTTACCGTCAAATCACTCCGTTTGCTGGCAGATGGAATACATTTACTGTTTTATGCGGAAATTGATTTTTAAGAAAGTGTCGACAGGTAGGCCCCTATAGACCTTATAATGCATGCATAGGTTTGCCGAAGGTAAATGGTAACAAAAAAGAGAGAATCACATAATTCATCTCCATGCCGATGATGCGGCAATGGTAGGCTTGCTCCGTAACTGAGTCGACTGCTACAAAAGAAAATAATAATTTCGTTTGCACTTCAACTCATATACTCGGCAATCACTACCGTACGCTGCCCCTGTGGTTGTTATTTTACTATTTCCCCTGGTTAGATAAGTGTGACCTAATTTCCCTGGCCTCTTCTGGTAGCCAGTTCTCTCACGTTCAACTCCTCTGATGTAAGATGTTCCGTAGATTGTGGCGCACGCCTCATTAAATCATTCTAAAGTCCAAGGTTGGCTAGAATGATGAGGGCTGTTGTTCTCATTGAGCGAGGTGCCAAGTATCGTCTCTACTCCCCCCCCCCCCCCCATCCTCTCTTGGTCTCACTCCCTGTCCATCCATTAAAAAGAGGTGTGTTTATTGTCGTACCTCGGATACTTTGTTTGCGTGGAACTTCCTTTCTCCTTGATATATTCCTGCATCCCTCTAGCCCCCCCCCCCCCCCGTCTCTCTTTCCGTCGCTCTGCCCGTTTTCCTTCACACGGTAATGCATTTATCGATCCTTTTATCAACATACATACTATCACACTCATTGGTCTTGCTGCATTCTTTCTACCTGTAGTGTCGAAAATACATGTACATGTCCATTATTTCTACAGAAATAAATAACTTAATCTGCATGTAACTGCCGCGCACTTCTTTCGTTTAAAGTTCTACATTATTTTACATCATGTTGTGCCATCATGTGTCATTCTTTCTGTACGTGCGCCATAACTGCGTCAAAACAATTTGATTGTTTCTGAGGTTTTTTTTTATTGGAATTCAAGTGAAATAACTAGAGCTGTTTTACTGCAGAAGTGGGTCGCTCCATAAGTCAGAAATTGTAAATTACGCGCACTATGGCAACTTTATTTTGTGTACTATGTTACATTATACGGATGCGTATGTATTCGTATAGTGAGATAGAGACGTTTGAATGTTTATGTTTCAAGAATATAAGATTGGCGGATTTACCTTATACATGCACTTTCACAAAAGTTATGTCATACTTTCGTGCGGGGGTTTATTTTAGCTATCTGCAATGTATTGAATTAAGGATTCAACGTTTATCATTCTGTTCATTTGTATACAGGAAATGCAAAGTTCATCATGACACGACTGTCGAAGGTAAAGAGCGCCATTCCATGCTTCGGAATATTCCTCGTCTGTTTCATATCATATCGTATCGCGTATCGATCATCGATCATCTCGAATAGGGAGAAGTGGTTTGCGATGCTAACGACATTCAGACAAGATGCTGGCAGCCGAAATCCAAATGTATCAGACTCCCGTCGATTCGACTGCCAAATGCACAGAAACAATAGCAGTCATTACGGTCACCTAGACTGCAGACGACGGCTACCACAGGCAATTGGTTTTGGCGCCAAAAACTGTGGCGTGAGTTTGCTCTTCTTCTTACTCGGCAGTCATCCGGGTATCAGCGCGAATAAGAAAGAAGTCCATTACTGGGACAACCATGCACAAAAGGGCCTCGCTTGGTATCGCAACGCCATGCCCGTGTCGTCAAAGTTTCAGATCACGGTGGAGGGAACTTCCACGTACTAGGCAAAAGACGGTGTTCCGTCCGCCATTTCCAACGACTTCGCCTCAAACGTAAGACTTCTGATACTGCTGAGGGACCCAGTCCAGCGCGCCATACTGGACTTCCCAGAGCTGGCACAACATCACCATGCCAAACTACCACACAAGTTAAAGTCACCCGTGCGTACTATGCCTTATGTCATTAAGAAAACTTTCAGAAGTAGTGTTATCAAATCTAACGGAGATGTAGACGCAGATAACGGTTTGATAGCCGTAGGGTTGTATGCTAAGTATTTTCGAGAATGGCTGAAAATGTTCCCGCGAAAACAAATTCACGTCATTGAAACGGAGGAATTTCTGAGGAATCCGTTATTGCATCTCAAGTCAATCGAAAAGTTCCTTGGATTACCAAATCGTCTGACACAAGACGTCATACACTATGATAAAAAGAAAGGATCGTATTGTGTGACGAAACCCGTTCGTCGCTGTCTGGAAAGTCCCAAAAAACTGAACCAACCCCAGGTCCCCCTTAAGGTTCTAAAAACACTTTATGCATTTTATGAGCCTTACAACACCAAGCTCGAGGATATGCTGAAGATGAAATTCAACTGGACTAAAAATCATACCACCTGAGCTAACAAAGTGCGATGTAGCAGAGGCGATCAGTCACATACGCCAATGGAATGGTGTTGATGATAATGTTTGTTATTCAGTACGTTACATTACTAAGCTTGTAAGAGAGGAAATCTTGATTGCAAATTAAGGAAACTAGTACGCTGTTTTCACTTATGTAAAGATAGCATTAGGGCATATTACCATAACGAAAAACATATTGCAAGATATTATAGTTACAAGCTGCAAGTGTTTAGAAAAATGGTGTTTGCTTAGACACTTGATTTCCTGATATACTTATGTAATGTTATGATGTTCTTAGACACGACAGTTCATTCTGACTTTCCAAAGGAGCCCGTTGTTAAATTCAGTTATGACGTGAATTTGTTTAGAGGAACATTGCGCATAGTATAGAATAATGAACATCGCAGTGGAAGAGAGAGAGAAAAAATGTTTATCATTCCATATGCCTTCATACCAAATATAATCGTTGCGTTTACTTACTTCATCAATGTTTACCTTTAAAAATGTATTCACTACGAGTGTCTAACTCAAATCGTTCCTTGTGTTTGACACTGCATTGCTTGTTTTACTTATAACCCGCGTATGTTGCAGGCTTTGTCATGTGCTCACATCGTACGAAATGCCACGTCTAATGTGTCATAAAGGAAAAGTCGGGCCGTTCATGGCCTTACTTTACGGGACTACTAGGTACTTAAACGGACATCGATCGCTCCTCTGTAATTATGGGTTCAGTCAACTTTAGTATGACTTCGTTTCATGCAAGAGAAAACTTTCTCTATTTTCCTTTTGTCTCAATTACTTTTCATACAAAAAATGACGAAAGAAATAAAGCGGGAATGAGTAAGAAGTGAAGACATGTTCATGAATATAATATCACATTACTTTGGGATTACTGTAAGGAATACATTTTTCAATAATTAGTAAATAGTAATTGACTGATTTCTCTTGTTATGCCAATTGCAGGGGGTGATGTTTGTTATTCCGAGGGTTTGTTCTTCCGAATCACATAAATTCCCTTTACCTATATGTTCGTTAATCCACAAACTGAAATAGGGTTCATCAATCCGCACATTAATTTGGGGCGCTATTCCGAAGGTTCGTTATTCCGAAGGTTTGTTCATTCGAAAATGAAATAAGGTTCTTTCTTTCGAAGGTTCGCTAATCCGAAAATGGAATGAGGTTCGTTATTCCGAAATTGAATTAGAGTTTCGTTATTCCCAAGGTTCGTTAATCTGAAGATGACAAAAAAAATAGTGTAAAAACATACTATCGGATTAGGACCCCTTTATTTTCGCTTTCAATTTCTTAGTACAGCTTTGTAGATCATTACAGTGTAAGTGTATGTAAATGTTGTGTCTCCCAGATCCGGCCAAATCGCTATTAACAGACGGGCGCCGGTCCCAACATGGCGCGATGACAGAGTCGGATTGTATTATTAATTTTAAGCTCTTGTCATTTTCTTAAGAAAATGATGTCTGTTTTGGCTATCCACGTGAATATGAAACTAAATCCAAACCAAGTGGTTGGCGTTCGTATCTCTTATACCAGTGTACGGCACTCGCATGGAGTGTAACATACAAAGCTCAATTGATTCGTGATCTGTCCGTGCACCGAAATTGACAACCACTTGTCGTTGTCGGGCAGATTTCGGATTGTACCATCAAAATTAATAGCGAGGATATTCTGGTATGCCCAAGCGCCCCTCTACCTCTTCTTCCAAGATGATGGGCTGAGTGCAGAAACATATAGATGGGGAATACAAGATAAGGACACTCTAGGCTTGCTGCAAGACACTCCCTATTATTATTTTTGTTTCGGCGTTCTCATTTTGCCTAGTTTGCGCAAGGCGGTCTGATTATGGCGCTGATGGTTAAAAGCAATGGTTTCTGGCATTTCCTGAGTGCACATTATCATTTAGATGCTGAAAACATCTGTGGCTGTGGCTAGTGAGAAGGCTGTCTGGTTTTTGCAAGGGCGTCTATGCTAATGAGACCCAAACATCGGGTACACACGACTGGCAACAATCGCGTGTCGTGAGCGATGAATTAAACAGTTCCTATTCCCCAGAAGGTTTGTAGGAGGTTCGGTTGTATAATGATTGCGCAAAGTAAAAATAAAGGCAGATGAACATCCCCATCTCAACTATAAATAACGAGGGCAAGAATTGTTGTATACAATGAACGTTACACTATCTCGTGCATAAAAGCGTCTACAGCAGCAAGAATCGCCGTTACGATCAATAGTCTCGTGACGAGCTTATGAATAAACGGTGCAACATATCATTTAGACCGTATGTATCTTTCATTAATCAAAATGGTTTGTCATTTCACCATATTATACGCACTGAATTTCATAACATATTGGACGTCATTACGTTTCTTCGCCATTGAGTACTTAACCCTGCTTCTCTCTCTCTCTGTCTGTTGTAGATATTTTGGCTTGTGTTTGTATAATATGATCCTTCAGTTTACCTGCACAATACATGAAATAATACTGATGATAATAATGATAATGATGATATTTAGTTCTTAATACAAGGTAATCTTAGTATAAGAAAAAAAATGAGTTTTCTGTTAGAAGCAGGGGGCATTTCCATGAATACATTGAACATACAAACACAAATGTAAAAAATAATATTCTCTATTTGAATTTCATTCAATATCAGGCTCATTTCCACAATGAAACTATGAACAAAACTAAGCAGCTGTATGTTTCTCACTTGTCAGTGCTTGTACTGCTGAATCACGTTCCTTATTTAACATACAATAAATATAAATAAAGTATGAAGATACAAATACACACACATAATTATACTCTCTCTCTCTCACACACACACACCCACACACAGCCACTCACCCCACCCACACACAACACGTGTGTGTCTGTGTGTTTGCACACATGTCATCATTATAATGTAACTGTAAGACTGATCATCTACGGTGTTTGCTGTATATATGCATACTATACATAATTATCATATTAAAGTCAATACAAATTCATTTCATATGAAATGATTTAATTTCACGCTTTTGGTTACTATTTCTGCAACCAGCATGATCCATGAGTATCTTTACAGTCCATAGCGACAGGAAAAGATCGAAAAATCAATTATAAATGATGAGCCGACATCGTCGGCTAGCGAGAATTTGTACCCCCCCCCCCGTCATTTTCTATTATGCTACAAGGCCGAAAAGGAATTCGCTATCGCCCAGAAATATCTCCAGAAGTATCTCGTTGCATAATCATGCCTCCAGTCTGCCACCTGATTGCGTGGCTTCTAGTTTTATAGGTAAATTAAGTCTCGAGGTTTTCGCCTTTATATAGTCAAGAATATCCACGCTGATTGCAAGAGATAAACTGCGCTATATTTTGATCAGGAGCTTAAGAATCGCCGACGATCTTCAGACGCGACCACACACACACACACACACACACACACACACACACACACACACACACACACACACACACACACACACACACACACACACACACACACACACACGCATCAACAAAACAATGAGAACTTGAAGGAATTGGCTTTTTCCTTGTCGAATGCAATATGTCATTCTTAGGACGATCTTTTAAGCACAGGTAATAAAAACGAGTGAAAATCTATTTACCATGTTTACATCTACTAAAGAGACTGGTCCCTCGTCGGGTCCAAAGTTGGTGTAAATACACACAAAACACTTAGCTAATTCTCTTTCAGAATGCTTCTATAATACGTTCGTTTTTCTTGAGGATGATTGCCATACTAAAAAAAAGTGTAGAATATGCGGCCGTCTTCTCCATGTCAAGATTGCAATCACCTAAACAGAGACGCTTTTTTGGCCTTTTTTGTCAAGAAAACTACCCGTACATAGGTAACATCCTCTAAGTCTTTATTACTTGAAGTACGTAGTTAAGTTGTTTTTTTTTTAAATATATATAAAGGAAATCCAATACCTGGAATCCAGTAACCATTCATTGTTGTTGCTTAACAATTCCTTATCACACAAACGCATGCACATATTACACGATCGAATGCATAAGAAAATGACGGTTCACATATATGTAAAGATATTTTCATCATTGTTAAAGTCGGCAGTGATCAGAATGGATGGGTGCGAGATCCACAGTTTCCAAAATAACAACTTTATGAGTAAAATTCATGATTTTGGTGAGTGCACAGTACTATTTCGTTCATGACCAGATATCATTGTATTGCGAATGGAGAAACATGCATTATATGTACGTTGACGATCGACACTCATGGAATATAGCACACTGCAACATATCATAATGTCGTCATGGTAATGTGATCGATCAACAAGTGATCAATAGAATATACGACCTTCGATCAGAATATTGAGACAGAAAGTCACTACCCCCCCCCCCCTTACCAACGTGTCATAAGAAAACATCGCAACAAAAACAAACAAGCATATTTAACAAACAGAAACGCGACAGTGTTTCTAGCATTATTTCTTTGTCACATGTAGTTTCCATGTTGTATTTGCTTATCTAATCTGATAGATGTACGGAGACAACGTAAATTCAAATGATGCCCGTTACGCAAAAGAGTAATAATCCTGACCTCATGTTTGAAAATATCTAGTGTGTGTGTGAGTATAAGTTCAGTGTAATTTGTTAAAGGTATGATGAAGACTGTCACATCATAAACCCCTCATCAAAACTGCCGGTTATTGCCAACACACTCGGGTCAGCCAGAGTATATGTACACACATTTTGTACACACACACACACACACACACACACACACACACACACACACACACACACACACACACACACACACACACACACACAACAACAACAACAAAAACACACACACACACACGCACGCACAAACACATGCGCGCACACCCATATACACACGCACGCACACACACACAAATACACGCGCGCACAAATTTATATATATATATATAATATCCATATCTTACGTATGTAAATAATTGTATCTTTACATTTAAATCATTTATATGTGTATATCGATGCGTTTGTAAAAGTGTGTGTGTGTGCGTGTATTATGATACGTAAATAAAGAATACTGCAAACACGGAAAGAGAGAGGGAGAGAGAGAGATAGAGAGAGAGAGAGAGAGAGAGAATGCCGTCATGACATCATATTATAAATTCTCGGATTTACTACCCAGATGACATCCTGACAAGTGGATTGTATTGTGTAAAAGCTTTACTTCAAACGAAGTAGCTTTATAATATTGGTAACGGATGTGCTATCTGTTTTTTTTTTCCCGACATGCTCAACTGGTTTGGGTCTATCAACTCTTGAACTGCAGCAAGGTGTACAGTGTGTGAGTGTGTGTGTGTTAGTGTGTTTGTGTGTATTCGCGTACTAGTATGTTATGTATCACTTTGTCTGCTGATATTTTGTATTGCTGTTTGTGAGTCGAGGTTGCATTAACACTATGTCGTTTTTTTTTGAGTTTTTTTCTCAGGTGTTTCACCTGTTTTCGCTGAGATGATGAGCAGTTTCCAGATATAACACAGCAGATTAAAAAGAAAAGGACTCACGAACTCACTGAAAGACGATATTCATCCCCGTAATACTCAGAGCTCTTGTCGGATTTTCACCTTAATCTAGGGCCCTACATGTGGATTTAGTGAACGCAGCAATATTAGTAGAACACAGTAAAAATTTGACAATCCGTTCAAAATTTATTGATTTTTAAAGTTTATGCGCAGTCACTGCTGGACGAGAAGATTGCTACAGTTTATGATGTCAAATGCGCAGAACGATGTA